>NC_082686.1:17706496-18006496 GCF_949987515.2 Delphinus delphis
GCTTCATAGCCAATGACAAATAGAACTGGGGTCTAACAGTCCATCCCCCTTGCCTCTGGGTAGGACAACCTCTGTGATGTGATTCTTGTTCCAGAGTTTCCTATGGGTCAGTCTAGACCTCTCCCAAATACCATGCTTGCCTAGCTTCCCCTTAGTCCATCCTATTTTCCTCATTCCCTTAAAAGTTTTTCCTAAGATCGCTTCATTAATAAATTACTTGCACAGGAATCCAGGAATCCAAGTCTCAATTCTTTCTCTAAAGGAATACTATTAGATGATTTAGGAAGGTAATGTAGACTGGATATCTTGAAGGAATATTGAGAGAAAAAGAAAAGAACAATAAAATAGCAATGACAACAACATAAACCTAAAAGGAAGAGAAGGACATTAACCACTGAAGTTTAATAATTGAGTACAAGATCCTCTAAATTATTTTTCATCATTTTATGTCCAGTGCCTAGAAAAGAGCCTGGATCAAACAAGTATTAAATGAACAAATTAATCAATTAGTGAGCCAGACATCCATCCTCTCTATAGCAAAACTTGACTGCCTAAAGAAGTAGGCAGACAACCAGCATCACAAATGGGGAAACATATGAAATAAAATAGATTAGAAGATAGACAGACCTGAGACAGAAATGGGAAAATAGAGAATTTATTTTGGAAGAGAAGAATGCAATTATGGTCACTAAGTCTCAACCAGCCAACTTATGATGTGCGTTTATCCTTTTTTGGTTTGTTAAACAACATGGTTCTCCAAGGACTAAGATCAATAGTTAGCAAATATTTTATTTTTTAGCAAAGGAAAATGTTTACTAAATAAAATCTCACTCATACACTTACTAGAATTCATAAACTGATAAAAGCAGTATTTATTGTATAAGTTTGTTAAGTTAAAATTTATATCAGTCAACCAATAAGAAAATGAAGCTGTGTTGAGTCACTGGAAAATGTTTGTGTGGATTGTGTTTCCATCTTACATGAACCTCAGTAAGTATTTTATCTCATTATAGTGTTTTTGAGAAAATACAAACTTACACAAATAAGTAGTTGCAATAACACCAGGTTTTAGAGCCTCATCTTGAAATCTCATGACACTAAACCAATTTAAATCCTTGAAAAGAGTCATACTGAGAAATTTCTGCTTCAAAGTTGAATCACTTAAAGTCTAATATTGTCATGCTTTAGCTAAAACAAAAGCTTGGAATCACTCTAAAATTGTCACAGTGAAACTTTGTGAGATTACTTGTTATTTCACAAGTGAAATTAAACTGTGAGCTAACCACCTACTCTGTAGATGCCCTTGATCTTTCCTCTCATCACAAGTATAGAAGGAGTATTTTTTCTAATATCATTTTACTTTAGCAGATATGCATTAGGCTGATTTATTAAAAATTAGTGCAAAACTAAAACTTCTTAATCAATAATACATTAATTATACATTTAAATATGTATAAAGATATTACAGAAAAAGATTTCTTCTAAGATTGACCTTTCCCTCTCCCATGGAAAACATATGGAGGTTCCTCAAAAAATTAAAAATAGAGCCACCCTAAGGTCCAGTAATTCCACTCCTGAGTATATATCTGAAGAAAATGAAAACACTGATTCAAAGTTATATGTAACCCAATGTTCATAGCAGCATTATTTCCAATAGCCAAGATATGGAAGAATCCTAAGTGTCTATCAACAGATGAATTCATAAAGATGTTGTATATATATACACAATGGAATATTAGCAATAAAACAGAATGAAGTTTTGCCATTTGCAACAACATGGATGGACCTGGAGGGTATTATGCTTTGTGAAATAAGTCAGACAAAAACTGTACATTCTCACTTATATGTGGAATCTAAAAAATAAAGCACATGAATGAATATAACAAAACAGAAACAGACTGATAGATACAGAGAAGAAACTAGTGGTTACCAAAGGGGAGAGGTGTCAGGGAGAGACAAAATAGGTGAACAGGATTAAAAGGTACAAACTACTAGGTATAAAATAAATAAGTTACAAGTATGCACTGAACAGCACAGGGAATATAGTCAATATTTTGTAATAACTTTATGTGGAGTATAATCCATAAAAATATCGAATCACTATGTTGTACACCTGAAACTGATATAATATTGTAAGTCAACTATACTTCAATAAAAATAAATAAGTAAATAAACAAATAAACTGCATGAATGTTTATAATGGGCCAGGATTGGGAAGTACTGGCAAAAGGCTTTGTAGTTTTCAAAGAGTTTTACCTGTGTCATATTTTTACCTCAATAATTAAAAATAAAAGAATGTATAGACTTTGAGTAATACAAATAAACAAATAAAAATAAAGGGGTGAATGACAAGGTAGGTAACTCATTAATAAATCTTAAGTTAAATGGCTTTTCTGGGAACCAAACCCAAATTTGCAGTTGAGTGCTGTAACTTTTAATCTCATGCTCTTTCTATCAGAAGAGGTTCTCTTAAGGGTCATGAATGATCAGTGAGTGAGTGATGCCTGCAAGAACTGGACCTGAGGATTGTTGTCCAAAGAAATTTGATACAACCTGGTAGGAAACAATATATTGACATTGTTTGGAGGCTGTATCCTCAAGAAGGATCATCCTTTTCAGACTTATATTCACACTGAGCATTATGTTCCCTTTTCTTGATTAGAAACCTGAGATTACCCTGATATCATACATGTCATTGTCCACAAGCAATAGGAGATGTCAACCAGCAAGACCTGAGAAATGTATCCAAAATAAATGAGTTACATAGATGTTGAAGTTACCTAGAACAATCCAGCTCAGTAAGTTTGGTCAACACTATGTCTCCTTTGTATCTTTGCTAAACAGGGGCTTTGGATGGCCCTTTCCATTTGTCCCAGATAATTTTCTGATTATTCTCCCAAATCTATTTCCTATCCTTTTCACTCTACTTTCTCTTTGGGGAGGCTAATCTGTATGGATTATATTAATGGGCACCATTGCTCACTGCCTTCTGCTGGATTTGGTCAAAAAGGGGAGGAAGGTAAATTTTATATATTTACCTCCAAAGCAGCCTTCTTGTGGGGTTACCTCAGGCTGGTTGCATTACTCAACCAAAGGTCGCTGCTCCTCTCCTCCAGGTGGCCCTCTCTGTAGATTCTTTCTTTCCCAGGTCCTGGAAATGGATCCCACCTTTTTTCTGTCATGCATACCAGATACCCAACAGTTACCACTGTTATTATCCCAAGTTACTGTGCACTATCCCTTGATTGCCCACACCTTGCCTACTTATTTGCAAACAGTCCTTTTAGTAAAGCTTCCCAGAATGATCATCATTCAAATGTGTTTTTCCTGTTGGCTGGATGATGGATAAACAATACCATGCTCACTTTCTATGGAATTTTGAAAGGTAGCTGAAGTTTATCCCTGAACTTAGCTTCTAGGGTTTTAATTGTATAATGTCACAGTTAAATGGATTTGATTTTGTTCATTAGAAATTTGAAATATACACAAGCTAATATTGAATAGTGATCACTGGATGCCAGTTATTTTCCTAAAATAGGAAATTTTATTTCCTATAAAATTTGTGGAGATTTAAACCTACATTTCTGTCTTTGGGATTAGGACAAATTAACTGAGCTTCATACAAAGCACCGAACACAATTCTGCAAACATTCAGGTAGCAGCATGGAGGCTGGATGAGGGACAGAGAGAGAGGGACACAAGAGGTCATGTTCAAATAGACCTGATGGTGAGAACCATAGCAGCAGTATGGTGATGAGGTAGAGGTAAACTCAGAGGACACACACTTTGGACAGAAGTTAAGTTGAAGGGTGATAGGATAAATTAAGATGAAAGGGAGAAAAAAAAAGTCAAAATTTAGTACAAGTGCTGGTGACTTTAGAAGTAAGGTTAAAGTACAAGTGAAAATTTTTAGTTTAGATGAAAAAATGAAAGGAAGTTCAGTGAATTCTACTTGAGGACTAGCATTGTGTTTGTTTCTGGAAAAAGTCTCTCTTAGGAGAGTGGAAAAGGGGAATTCCAAAATAAATGGGGCTAGCAATTAAGGACACAATACAGAGAACTTGTTCCCCATTGATTACTCACCTGCTACTTGCATGTGTTACTTGTTAGTTACTTGAAAGGACCTAACTTTTTGTTGAATTAGGCAAAAGGAGAAATGTTCATTTCTATTAAAGGTAATAAGAGAAATGAAAAATACATTTTGCCAACCTTTCAATTTTCTGGCACATCTGAGTTTCAAATTTGGTTCAAAATGTTTAAGTTAAAATACAAAAGGGGAGGGCTTCCCTGGTGGCACAGTGGTTGAGAGTCCGCCAGCGATGCAGGGGACACAAGTTTGTGCCCCAGTCCGGGAGGATCCCACATGCCACGGAGCGGCTGGGCCCGTGAGCCATGGCCGCTGAGCCTGCGCATCCGGAGCCTGTGCTCCACAACGGGAGAGGTCACAACGGTGAGAGGCCCGCGTACCGCAAAAAATAAATAAATAAAAAAATACAAAAGGGGAAACATTTCCGGATTGATCAAGGCACAGGCATGGAAAAGCATACAGATACCACAGATACCGTGAATATAAGATAATTATTAGAAACTATTTTATGAGTTATGTATAAATAAGAAACATGTGGACTGCATTTCCCTGGCAATACACTTGGATTTGAAAATTAAAAAGAAAAAAAAAATAACCACCTTGATAAAAAGCTGACAAGACTTTGCCAAACCCCAACAGTTGGAAAAATAGCTTGAAATATTTGAGGAACCCAAACATGGATGGGTTTGCCCTAGTTAGAAGGCCTTTTATGGTCAGATGAACATGGGTAACAGTGGGAGAGGCAGGGTAGAAAAACACATCAGGAACAACACATGGTTTGGCATGTTTCCAGTCAATTTAACAGAAACTCAGATTAAAATATTCTACAGAATGTACCTGACTCAAATGTTCACTCCAAACAAGATCAAGAATTCCCTGGGTAGTTGACCCAATTTGAAATTAGAAGTTTTCACAGCTTAGTGTATCCACATTGCCTGGCATCTTACCCTTTCAAACATAAATTCTAAATTTAGTGACCAGGAATTTTAAAAGTTCAGAAAAAATATATAAGAATGACCACATGAATAGGAACTCTACAAGGGAGGAAATATTAAGAGGGCAGGTGATATATCAGAAGTGAAATTCTAAGTAAGTAATTAAAAATTATGCCCATGGAGAAGAAAATGCTGATATGCTTAAGGCAATTTATAAATCTGGGCTAAGAACTCTTAGGTACTTGAATATTTGCCAAGAAGAAACATAAAAGAGAGAAGTTACTAGGGATAAATTACAATTGAGAAAACTACTGAAAAAACTAAGCACAAAACTAAGGATTTTGAGAAATGATAAAAACATTTCACTCATTCAACAACTATTTATACTCTGAGTAAGAACCAAAGAGATGAGATACATAATTGATTTGTATAATATAAGAGCTGGGATTCAAAGTGTAGAATAAACTACTCATCTTATACATTATTTTCATTTTCTGTATCAAAGAGGATAATTTTTAAACTCAAGTAAATTCATTTAGTTAAAACTGAAGCCTCAAATTAGTGAAAAAATAGCAAAGGACATTAGCTTTTCAATGTGTTACAATGTCTAGCCCTGTTGAATTGGTTTATAGGGACTTGAACAAACGTGCAGAAGACAAACCAAGTCTCCATTGGTAATTTTTGGTAATTTATGAGAAGTAGGAGAACTAAAAGAGAATAATACATTATTTTTATTTTGAAAGTGATTTCAAAGAGTGCAGAGTGGGAATTTCAACTTTGAGGGAGTGGTAAACTTAGGTGGAGTACTTGCAATATTTTAGAATACTAACTTGAGAATAGTTCATATCTTGAGGAATTTAAGGATTTAACTTCAGTTTGATTGATTGGAAGTTTTCTAGGAGAACCTGGAAAATTGTGTGTAGGAAGTGACAATCACTAGCTAACTTCTCAGATTCATAATTTGGGGAGGGAGTTAAGATGTGGAATAGTAATTAATAGGAGGAATAGACTAATTTCAAATAAACTGAGATGGGATTATTCAAATAAACACATTTTTGATGAGCAAAAATAAATCTGTTTGAAATTTTCATGCCTTTCTATCTATTAAATATTTGGGACTCACTGTTGCCACTTTCCTATCTTAACTAGATTTTCTATACCAGTGCGCAAGGCATCATGACTGTCAGCCGAGATTAGGAACAAGAGAATTGTGCAGTGGGGTTGATCCAAGACTGGGAAATGGCATGGTCATAGAGACTGAAATATGTTGGTGATGACATGAAGAAACTAACGATAGAATCCAAGCTCTACAGAAAGTCATGTAGAGCAGAGGTATAGCTCATAGAGTGAGGCAGCATTCATTTGTTTATTCAGCATAAGTAAAATGAGAGCCTGCTACATGTTAGAAGTTGTCCTAACTCTGGAGTATTGTGATGGTCAGTTTTATGTGTAAACTTGACTAGGCTATAGTCCCAGTTATTCAAATCAAACAATGATCTAGGTGTTACTGTGAAGGTTTTTTTGTAACCTCCTTTAGTAACTGATTCTTAAAGTTTATAATCAGTTGACTCTAAGCAAACGCAATTATCCTTGATAATCTAGGTGGGCCTGATTCAATCAGTTGAAGAAGTAAACAAGAGTAAACAAGAGGCATTCCTGAAGAATAAATTCTGCCTGGGGACTGCAGCTTCAGACTGTGCTTGAGAGTTTCATCCTGCCCTTCCTGAAAGCCTGCCTTATGGATTTTGGATTGACATATCCAGCTCCTATAATTGCATAAAATAGTTCCTTACAGTAAATATCCTACTGCATATATAGCCCGTTATTCTGTTTCTCTGGTGGAAGCTTAACTGATACAGATTTTGGTACCAAGAAGCGTAGTGATGCAGTAACAAATAAAGTAAATATGTGGAAGTGGCTTTGGAGTTGGGTAGTGGATAGGAGGTCGAAAAATTTTAAGACATGATAGAAAAACCTAGATTGACTTAAACAAATGGCTGGGAGAAATATAGATGTTTAAAGGCACTTCTGGTAAACCTCAGAAGGGAATGAGAAAAATGTTACTGGAAACTGGAGGAAAGGCATTTCTTGTTATATAACAATAGTAAATGTAGCTGAATTATGGCCTATAGTTGTGTGGAAAGCAGAACTTGTAAGCGATGAACTTGGATATTTAGCTGATGAGATTTCAAGCAAAATGTTGAAGATGCAACTTGTTTTCTTCTTTTTGCTTGTAGTAAAATATGAGTGGAAAGAGGTAAATTGAGAAAATAACTATTAAACAAAAAGGAACCAGTACTTGATAACTGGGAATATTCTCAGCTCAACCAGATTGCAAAAGATGCTAAAATTAGGAGATTCACTGTTAGGTAAGTGTGTTCTGGAGAGAAGGACTAAAGTGTGGCTGGACAACTTTTTGCTCGTGGTGAAGAGATTATGCATGTGACTCATGGATCTCCTTTGCCATCTCAGCAGAAGGTGGAATAGAAATGGGATTACACAGGAAAGGTATTTGGAGAACACTTTTGTCTAATGGAGTGAATCCTCATGACATACACCAGAGAACCACAACAGTTTTAAAGAAAGTTATACCAGCAAAAAACTGTCAGCTTGCATTGACAGTGAAACAGGCAGGACAAAATTAAAGAGGGTTGTCAGACTCCCAAAATCCTAGAAGCAGGAAAGAGGATGATAAAATTACTCAAATGCAAACATGTGTCACCCCTCAAGAAAAGGAAATGTAACTCCAAAACTAGATCCTTGATTCTAGAGGCCAGAGCCATGTGTGTAGAGGCTAGAGCAATGGACACAGAGACTGGAACCATATGCCCAAAGGGTGGAGCCATAGATACAGAAACCAGAGCCTCTATTCCTCAAAGGACTATTCCCAGCCCTTGAAACCTAATCTCATTTGTCCTGCCGGATTTCAAAACTGTGTGAAACCAGTGACCCTTTTCTTCCTTCCATTTTCTCCCTTTTGGGATGGAAATTTCTATAACTATTAGATTATGTCTATCCCACCCTTACATTATGGGAACAGATAACTTGTTTTCTAGTTTCCCAGGTCCAGAGATGGAGAAGGATTTTACCTCAAGATAGATCACACCTAGAGTCTTATATATTCCTGATTTAGATAATTTAGGGGATGAGATTTGAGTTGATGTTATATGGGTTGAGACTTTTGGAAATGTTGGGATGGTGTGAGTGTGTTTTGTGTGTGGGATGGACATGAAACTTTGGAGGTCATAATAGACTGTAGTGAATTGAATAGTGGTTCCCAAAATCCATTATTTTTTTTAAGTTATTGGCAGGTGTGATTAAGTTAAGAATTTTGAGATGAGGAGATTATCCTGGATTGGACCCTAAGCCCCATCACATGTATCCTTATACGAGGGAGACAGAGATTTGGCACAAACAGAATAGGAGAAGGCAAGGTGACCAAGAGATTGCAGTGAAGCGGCTACGAGGCAAGAAATATTGACAACCATCAGAGACTGGAAGAGGCAAGAAACATACATATTCTCCCCTTAAGCCTCCAGAGGAAGTGCAGCCCTACTAACTCTTTGATTTTGACCTAGTGATACTAATTTTGGACTTCTGGCCTTCAGAACTGTGAAAAAACAACTTTCTGTTGCTTTAAGCCACCAAGTTTTTGATCATTTGTTAAAGAAGCCACAGGAAACTAACACAGGTACAAGAAGAGTAGGATATGAATTCTTCCACAGAGATGATCAGTATCATGGGGGCCAGAGGAATGTCAAGAGTAACTACAACCCCTTGAAATAACTGTGGGTGCAGAAAAGAGGAAAGACTGGTTTCTCCTTGAGTCAAGTGCATATCACAAAATTTTTCAGCTGTAATTTCAGGTTAAATGCATCTTATCCAGATAAATAAGAGAAAGACGCTTATTAAACTGGCAGGAACGGGAAGTAAAAAGGTGCAGGGGCAATGAAAGAGTAAGGGGTGTTTAAAAAAGAGGGGAATCCTGTTTGACTGCAATATGGGATGAATGAAAGAAAAGCTAGTAGTGAAGTGAAGAGATAATCTGGGGCCTTGTTTTGATGGACTTTTATATGGTACTGAAAATATCAGACTTATTCATATAAGAAATGGGAAACTCTCAAGATATTTAATGCAATAAGTCAATAGGGATTCATGAACTATGGTTTTTAATATATGCTTTAATGTCTTCACCCTAGAAGCTATGTAGAAAAGAAACTAGGATGGGGTCAGACAAAGATGAGATCAGTCTCACCCCAACATCCCAGGTGAGATAATATGACAAAAGTGACAGAAAAGAGGAGATGAATTTAGAGTTATTTTTGAGATCAAATTGCCAGGACTTGCTGACCAAATTAAAGTCAGGAATGAGGGTGAATCCTTGTGTTGTGTTGCTGTTGTTGTTGTTTTCTGCAACAGATGAATGGATGCCAATGCTATTAACCGAAAACAGAATAATAGGGGGAATTTGTGGGGCTGTTGACACAATTCCTTCATTCACTTAATAAATATTTACTGTCCACCTACTTTGTCCAAGCTCTGGGCTAATGATGTTCAGTTTGGGGGATTCCAGGACCTTAAGAAGGTCACGCAGTACAAAAAGGGTGAGGAAGGAAACAAGTCACTCTGGGAGTGTTTAATGTTTTATATTTGTTTGTTTTATTTTGTTTGCTTTTTTGTGTGGGTCGACAGTGTGGAAAGGAGAGATAGTAGGTGAAGAGGTTGTAGATTAGATAGAGGACGTAGTAAATGTGCAAGGGAAGTATATGAAGAGTTGTTAAAACGAGGGGTAAATCAACTGTCAAGAAGAAAGTCTATCTCCCGGAGCACAAATGAAACTGGATAACATTTTCATGATTGATTGACGTTGAAATGTTTTGGCTTTAAATATAAATGACATACCATATGCAATTCCTCCCCTAGATGCGTTTTTGGGAGACTTTATCACTGTATAACGAAAATACATAATAAATAAATAAACAATGGTTTATTGACATGTGCATTCCAATACGTTTACAGGATAATGAGGCACACTCGGTATCTGTTGCAGTTCATTAAAATTCCAGGCTCAAACTTAACCTTGAAGTTTAACGAAACTGCATTTCTAATTTAGTAATTCTTATACAGGACAAACCTTGATATATTTATGTACAGTGAGATACTGATTACATTTATATGCTGTCCGAACACATTTTTTTTTAATTTATTTTATTTTATTTATTTTTGGCTGTGTTGGATCTTCGCTGCTGCGCGCGGGTTTTCTCTAGTTGCGAAGAGCGGGAGCTACTCTTCGTTGCGGTGCCCGGGCTTCTTATTGTGGTGGCTTCTCTTGTTGCGGAGCATGGGCTCTAGGGCACGTGGGCTTCAGTAGTTGTGGCTTGCGGGATCTAGAGGGCAGGCTCAGTAGTTGTGGCGCACGGGCTTATTTGCTCCGCAGCATGTGGGATCTTCCCGGACGAGGGCTCAAACCTGTGTACCCTGCATTGGCAGGTGGATTCTTAACCACTGCGCCACCAGGGAAGCCCGAATATTTTTTTTTTTTTGCATGAAAGCCATCATCATTTTTAGTCCATGGGCATGGTGATTCTTTTATATCAATTATCTATAAATGTCCAGTGCATCACAGATCAATGAAAGAAATGACCACAGGCAAGCACCTCATATGTGTGATGTCTTGGTTCAAAAGAAGATAAACTGAAATAATGAATAAGCTTTGTGTAGCAAGAATTACATACATGGTATTTGACATCCTTCTTGCTCTGTGAATGGTTTATTTTCATGGATGTAAAAATGGTCGTATCCTGATCCTGAGCAGAGTTTAAATTTCAGCATATCCTCCAGGGGGATACTCCATAGAATGTCTATTCTGTAATTCTGAGGCAGAGCAATTTCTAATTATTAAAGGCTTCCAAAGTACCTGGTACTATATAAAAATGACCTCTACTCCACCCAACATTGCTAAAAGGGAAATGTTATTGTAATAGATATGGAAACTGGTAATTTTCTTATTTTAATAGATAAGAAAAATATTATTTTGGACATTTTAACAGATGAGGAAATTTACCTGGCAGAGTTGAGATTCAAACCAAACACGTGATTCTTCAACCCCAAGGCCAAGCTATTCCTAGCACAGCAAGCTACCTCATAAACAGGCTACTTCAAATCCCTAAATAATCAAAACACTTATATTTTTGGTGGGTTTCACCCAGACCTAGTCCTTTAGGAAAAATATCAATACAATTATTCTATTATAATCAAACTTTAGGAAAAATATCAATACTTTAGGAAACTTTAGGAAAAATATCAATACAATTATTCTATTATAATCAAACTTAGTCTGCCTTTAGTCGATTTAAATGATAAGTAAAGGTGAATATGCTTACTTCAACTAGAAATGCCACAACTTTGGAATTCATAATACATTTATTTATTTTTAGCCAAGATATACAATTTAGCATAAAATTTAAGCTAAACAAAAATTCATTTTTAGATAAAAATGATTTTTGTTGTTCTTTAAGCTGCAAGATAGGCCACATGTATTTACATTCTATCCTATACCTTCACAAGAACACACTGAAATGAAATGATTAACCAATTTATTCTCCTACTCTCCTAGGCCACCCTGTCTCATATTCTCCACTCTCAGCCAACAACCTTGCTTCCTATGTATTGAGAAAATAGGACTTTCACAAACTACTGAGTTCACCTAAGATTTTGTTTAACTCTGTTGGTTGCATGTAGGGAGAAGAAATGGATGGGAGGGCTATGGAGGAGATCAATCTCTAGCCACTGTAAGAAGTTATTGGATGATGAGTCAAACCATAATGGAAAAGAATATGAAAAAGAATACACACACACACACACACACACACACACACACACATATATGTATGTATATGTGTAACTGAATCATTTTGAGATACACCTGAAACTAACACAACATTGTAAAGCAACTATACTTCAATTTAAAAATAATTAAGAGGAACATTATTAACATACCACCTAGAAATATGGAAGTAAATATCAAAAGAAACAGGTAAACATTTTGAAATAGTTGCTTCTGGGGAGTAGAACTACTGAGTCTGGAGGCATAAGAATATTTTTTTTTTTTTTTTTTTTTTTTTTTGCAGTACGCGGGCCCCTCACTGCTGTGGCCTCTCCCGCCGCGGAGCACAGGCTCCAGACATGCAGGCTCAGCAGCCAGGGCTCACGGGCCCAGCCGCTCCGCGGGCATGTAGGGCCCTCCCAGACCGGGACACGAACCCGTGTCCCCTGCATCGGCAGGCAGACTCCCAACCACTGCGCCACCAGGGAAGCCCAAGAATATTATTTTTTAACTCTAAGCTTTTTAGCATTTAAAAAAAATCTATATGATAAAAATACAATTGATAAAATTAAAGTCTAGAATAAAATACACAAAATTATAAACGCCTTACTATTAAGATGTTCTGGGTACTAATTTTATCATGTATTTCTCAACATTTTAAAATGTTACATAATTCATATAGTTTACCAATAAATCTTCATGAGGAATAATTGTTTGTATTTTATTCTATTTTAGAAAACTTTTTAAGTGTTCTCTAAAAGAAATAACTTAGTAGTATGGAGAAGGGGGAGTACACACATTTCTATGTTTGTACATATTAAAACTTACTACTGTAGACAGTACAAGAGATGACTCTCTGCTGGGCCCGTTATTAGACTCAACACATGATGAGAGGGATTGAAATGTTTTCCAGGACTAGAGGAGCCGCTGGTTTTATCAGTAAATTTAAAATGCCAAGAAAAGTATTATACATCTCAAGGAGGATTGTCAGCATGGAAAAGAGGGTGAGCTAGGGACATGAAAGACACAGTTTCTTATCTGCAAAGTTAATGATCCAATTTTAGACCATGAAAATTCACCAAAGCTTGTTTTCTCTGAGGCTCTTTTGGTAGACAGCAAGCTGATCTCAGAAGACAGTCCATTCACACCTCTGAATATTAAACCATCAGAATCACCAACAAGAGCTATCCTTGATAAGGACAACCACAGGGTACAAGGAAATGGCTAGATTTCTGAATCTCTGATCTTAGGTTAACTTCACACTATCTATATCCAAGAATCAAAAATGAAGATGAAATTTCTCTTTCAAAAACTTTGTCTTCTACTCTGTTTTTTTTCCTAGACCAATATAAGACAGTCCTTTAATTTATAGCTCATCACTCACTTGGGCTATAAATTAAATGATTCCATTTAACTGTGGTTTTCCTTCAGATATAATGTTAATAAGGGGATATTTCTTAATCAACAAGCTGAGGCTCAATTTTTTGGAAAATTATCCATTTCTCTATTAAAAGTAATTATTGGTCATTAAATCATAAAAGTATGCAGTGAATAGTATAGTATTAACAGTGTATAGAGTCAGTATATGTGAACAATACAGTAACAAGACTCACAAAAATACCTAGTCTCTACTGAGGATATAACTGGTAGAAATATTTTAAGGGTAAAAGTGAACAACTAAGGTCCTCCTGAGGAGGGAAAATATATGTACAATAAGTAAATAAGATTTAGAGTCAGGAAACTTGGATTTGTTCCAGCTCTGCCATGTAACAGCTCTGGCTTTGTCCAAGTTACACATCATTTTCAAACCTTAATACACCTATAAGCAAATACAATTTATAGTGTCCTCGTCATAGATTTCTTGATTAATTACACTCACCTAGCCAAAGTGACTACTATAGTGACTGTCCTGTAGTAAGTGCTCAGTAAATATTTGGTATTGGTATCAATTGATACCAAATGAAGGAACGTGTACTCGAAGTTAGAGAGAAAAGTTTTACATACTGGATCCTACATTATTGTCATTGATTACTGACAGTGTTTGAGACCAAGAGCCAAAGAGAACCCAGGCAGAGGGAGCTGTAGAGGCTATCAGGAGGCCATCTGAGGTCAAGGACCCAAGCCATAGGGTCTTATGTATTGATGCAGGTCAGAAAGCAGACAGTGCCAATGATGTAGCTGTGTTTAGCCTTCTGCCAGGGCTCTGAGTAACTGGCAGAGCACTGAGCATGTGACTCATTATAAGTCAAATTGCTGTAAGTGAGAAACCACCTGTAGTTAAGACAAGTGCTTCATTGAAAGTATTAGAGCAAGAGAAAACTTAGGGAAAGAATGATCTCTTTGATGCAAAATAGCCCTCAGCTCTGCCCTGTAGTAATTTCTAGGAATTCTCTCACCACACCCCTATCTGGTCAAAGCATCTCTTCCAAGCTTCCTCTTTAGAGGAAACTGGATTCTGGGACCTGGGGCTCCCTATGGTGACTCTATACCCAGGCTCGTCTTCTTTACAACATTGTGGATTACTCTAAAAAAATTAAAAATGGAGTTATTTCCCCTTAGCTTCATGTATGAACCATACTAGAAATCCCTGTCTTACCTACTTATTCTGAGTCCTGTCCCATGGATAGGCACTCAAACTTTAATTTGGTTTCCTCAATAAAAACACTATTACCATTCACAAAATCTGTTTATTTTGTCTTTCCATTCAGCTTGGCCAGGGCAATTTTCTCTTTTTAACATTGAAGTTAAATCCTGTTTGGATATTGCCACACATTTCTTGACCATTTTCTGTCTCCTATCGCTTCACTGTTAAAGATTTACAAGCTCACTAGTTCTACCTGTCCCTCCAATTGAGCCTGAATCAGCCTTCATCTTCTTCTTCTTTTTTTTTTTTCTATATTTACATTTATGTTTCACTAAAATGCCTTTCTGGGCTTTTTTACAATTCCCCTTTCTTTCTTTTCCTTTCTATGCTCTTAGCAACATTAGTCCCTCCACTTTCTCAATGTGTTTTTCTAATGGTTACACTGAGGTTATAGGTTTTTGGAAGAAAGACTATAGAGATGAAAGATGAAGTATCATTCTCATCACATCTTATCAAGGATATTTACTATCAACATTACTTATCACTGGGATTATTGACTTGGATCACCTGGCACGGTAGAGTTTGTAGGCATTCTCTCTCCTTTCCATATTCTACTCATTGGACACAAATCACTAAGTGTAACCCATACTCAAGGGGCTGGAGAGCTAAGCTCCGTCTACGTAAGGGGCACTATATTGACATATTGTGCGGGAAATTTGTCTCTTTTCTTTTTACTTTTTCAATAGTATATTTGTATCCACATGATTTCATGGATATTCATTATACATTCTGGGTTATAATCCAATAATACTTCATTTGTTGCTGAAATTGTCCCATCTTTAGTCACTTGAGAGCTCTTTCAGTTTGGCTCCTTTATTAAAGTTCGTAATAAATTCCACCATTTTTATTATTTTAGATAAATGCTTTAAGAAAAAGCATACAAAATGTGCTGTTTTGCCATTATGTCAAAATTCAGTATATTAATCAACATATTATGTCAATTTTGCATTTATCATTTTATCTTGTATTCTATGCTTCTCCTCTGTGCTGACCTTTCTTCTTGTTATTTTTTGTACTTTAACCATTCCTATATAGGGGCCTATTGGATGATGGCAAAGTTTCATAGCCTTGGAAAAAATTTTCTGATCTCTATTTTGCCCTCATTCTTGGAAAATAATATGGCTGGGTATAAAATTCTAGGCTTACAATGTTTTCCCTTCTATCTTTTTAAGATCTTAACCCACTGTTTTCTGTTACCTATTTTTTGCTGACCAAAAGTCTGCTAAATATTTATCTGGGTTTCCCCTCACTCTGGTAACCTTTACTATATAATCCTTTATGTTAGGAAGATTAAGAGTAATAAGTCAAATAGAAATTATTTTTATTAATTCATTTTGATACTCAGAGTAAACTCTTGATCTAATGAATTCTGGAAACATAAAATATTTTCCCTTTATATACTTCTTCTCAACCATCCTCTCTGTTCACTTAGTCTGTTGGATCCTTCCTGATTGATACCCACATCTTTTGCCTGCTCTTTTGTCTCTATATGATGTTACTATGGTCTGAATGAATGTGTCCTCCCAAAATTCACATATTGAAGTCTAATGCCCAATGTGATGGCATTAGGAGGTGGGGCCTTTGGGAGTGGTTTAGGTCATTAAGGTGAAACACTAATGAATGGGTTTAGTGCTCTTATAAAAGACCCCACAGAGCTCCCTTGCACCTTGTGTGAATACAATAAGAAGTCTGTGGCCCATCTGACCACAGACTGAGCAGCAAAAAGAAAAGAAAGTCAATGAATATTTTCCAATATATCATTAAAATTTAACATTTAGAAAGGTATTTATTTAACAAGCTTCTATCTAGAGCTTAGGAAGGAACAGGATTTTTTTTAACCTTTTTTTAAAGTAAGTCACTTCATATGGTAGAGTATAGCAAAGTGGTTAGAACGACAAAATTGGAATAAAATAAACTCAGTTCAAAAAACTCTGCCACTTCATTAGCTATGTGTGACCTTCAGAATGTTATTTAATGTGACTGAGTCTTTCTTGGGCTCACTTGACCATGCCGGACCCTGATTTTAAACAGCCTCCAGAATTGTGAGAAATGAATGTTTGTTGTTTATAAGCCACTCAGTTTTTGGCATTCTATAAAGCCACCTGATCAAACTAAGACAGATGCACCTTGATGAATTCAATACCTTCTTCTAAATTACTATCTTCAACTGTATGCGGAGTTTATGGATGTATTTTGTGTATATATATATATATATATATATATATATATATATATATATTTTTTTTTTTTTTTTTCTGTATATTATGATGTCTTGACATCTTAAGAAAAACCTTTCTGGCTGGGGAGAGACTACACCTCCCAGGGCTAGCAGATTCTTAGAGGTAGAAGGTGATTCAGGGATTCAGCTGGGGAGCATACCGTTGATATGCAAACCAACCAACACAAAGCCACACCTCCTCTATCATGTGGCCCTCATACAACAGAAGATCCTCTATCTGGTCTTTGTACTACAGCTGACAATTCCCTCTGCCTTAATCATCCCAGGGAACTAAAGCCAGGCAACTGAAGCCCACACCTATAGCTCAAAGCCCACTGAAATTACGCAAACTAGATATTCCTAAACTGTTGACCCTGCATTGCCTTGCCTCCTTCCTGTGAAAATCCCGAGAAAGGTCATAGCCTGGGCCCTCCAGGCCCTCCAGAAGCTCCTGCTTCTGCTTCCTGACTAAAACCTGGTGTTCCTCCAGTGGTCCTGTGATGCAAGTTGTGCCTGTCATTTCTAAGGAACTATGAGTAAATTAAACTTTTTTTTTTCCAATGGCATTGCCCTTCTGTGTTGTCATTCAGTCACATGTATAAATGAAGACCTAGGCCCAGAACAATGAAAGTAATTAAAATAGTTTTATACTTTAAAAATACATTTTTTATTTTCAAGATTTCTAATTTCTAATAAATATATTACCTATGTTAGCATGTAATAGGTTTATTATTATTACAAATGAATCAACAAATATTTTTTTCAATTCTATTTTCTATTATTAACTATCAGTAGATATAATCATATACTGAGAACCCCACATAAACCAAAGTTTGGGGAGTCATCAATCATTTTTAAAGGGACAAAGGGATCTCAAAATTTTTGAGATTCACTGCTTTCTAGAGGATGGAAATTTTTTTTCCCCTTGTTTCAACAAAAACATGAAGAAAAAGAAAGTATAGACAAAGTATTCTACTCTATAGATATGCCAAGAAAAACATTGAGAAGCCACATTTTAAAATGCCATCTTAGCACAAAGTACTTGTGGACATTTTTGAAAGAAAAAAATAAAAGAATTTGACCATGCTTTACACTGTTTTTAATGGAACGTCAATAAACATTAAGGCAGTTCTTATTCAAGTCCCTTAATGTTGGGAAATGACAGAACAGGAAAACAAGTGAGTCTTAATCCCAAAATATGCTACTCTGCCACAAAAGTAAATGAGTCAGTTTATCCTTGGCCTCCTTAAATCCTTGTGTTTTCCTATCCATCTCATGGATGAATGAATATTTAGGAAGAAATTTTCTTTACTGAACATGCTATTTCTCCACTATGAGTTTCTCCACTTCAAGAGAACACTTCTGGGGCAATGAGTCAAATAATGCATTTGTTGATTTCACAAGTGTCAAAAACTAAAATGCTTCGGGAAGTTTCAAACCAACATTTACTCTAGGCATGCTGAGTCCAATTGCCACTGTCTTGCCTTCACCGTTTGTAGTTCTGTTTGCGCTTCTGACTTTCTCTTCAACCTTATTTTAATGGAGACCCACAGTTGTGTGCTTTTTGTACCTAATACATTTTGCCATCTTGCAGCTTTTTCCAAATATTTATCTCACTGCTGAGTAAACTGCATTGCATAAATCACTTGGAGTCACTGTCCCAACTATTTCCTTTTCTTATACCTCTGGGCAACATAAGTGAAATTGTTTTCATGGTAGATCTGAGCCTTGACTGAATTCCCTTCTCA
Source organism: Delphinus delphis (assembly GCF_949987515.2). NCBI lineage: Eukaryota > Metazoa > Chordata > Mammalia > Artiodactyla > Delphinidae > Delphinus > Delphinus delphis. Next base: position 17,724,955 of record NC_082686.1, read on the forward strand.
AATCTATCCATTTTATTTTCTGTCTGAAAGTACAACTGCTTTACACTTTGTGTTCTCTTCACTTCTACCACCAATAATACTAGTGACCTCCTTTGAAGAAACGTCTGTTTTAAATAACAGACAATAAATGCCTGTTTTCAGTTTTTTAATTATTTTTTATTTTGGGGTCAAAACATTTGGCTCAGAAATTAATTTTCTCACATCCTGAAGGATAGAAGTGCAAAATTAGTGTCAGCTGGGTCACATGCTCTCTAAAAGCACTAGGGAAGAGTCCTTTCTTGTCTCTTCCTAGCTTCTGGTAGTTGCCCACAATCCTTGGCTTTCCTTGGTTTATAGCTGCTGAATCAGTCCAGTCTCTGCTCAATCTCCTCCATCGTCACATAACCATCTTCCCCCTGTGTGTTTGTTCTTTTTGTATCTGTGTCTCATAAGGACACCAGTCACTGAATTTAGGACCCACCCTAACCCTGTATGACCTCATCTTAACTAAATCTGCAACAGCCCGAATTCCAAATAAGGTCACATTCTGTGGATTTGGATGGCTTCTTTTAAAGAAACAAAAAGTTGTGGTTTTCATTTTTGGTTTAATCTCTTGACCTTAGCTTTTTGTTGTGTGATAAGGACTTTTCAAAACAAAGCAAACAAACAAAACCCAGAACCAGAAATACCAGGCAACTACCTAGGCTGACCACATTCCAAATTATGAATTGCTGTATACTATGTAACTAAGTTCTTCCAGGAACCACCAAGAAACTGGAAATGTGAATATTATGTCCACCAACCCTAAGGGTCCCATATATTATATCATGTGATGGGAAAGATAAGTGTCATTGAGTCTTCCCTCAAGTACCAAAAACCTGTACCGTTTTGTCACCATTTATATTCTCTTCTGAACATGGGGTTCTAGAAGTTTCTACTAGACTGAGTTATAGATGGTCATGATTGCTTTCATAAGTTACAATTATTTCTCTTTTCCTTGAACTGAGATCAAGATTATAGAAAAGAAACAGAAACTAAATATTTTGTGCTTTATTTCTCCTCACTTAAACCCTGTGGGATTAAAGGAGATTAATTTAATTGAAATAAATTAAAGCAAATGTTTGTCGAGAGACTATAAGGTCTGATGTGCTAGGATCTGGTGGTATGTGTAGATGGGGGTGATGGTCCCTATACTCTATGATGGCAGTCTAGCACGTGGCAGAGGGACAAAAAAACAAGCACACAAATGACTTCAACACCATCAGGGAATATAAACACAAGAAGACATGAATGGAAAAAATAAAGTTCTTTTTTTTTAATTCCTCTTTACCGTACACTCAGACACCAGAGGTAATAATGACCATTAGAAGATACTTCTCTCTAAACCCTTTTGGAATTTCCACTTTGCATCAGGCTTTTCTCCAAATTTAGCACCTGGAATGTTTTAAATATCTTTATTCTTCACAGCCTTGTGATGTTCTTTCAAAACCTCCTTTCAGGACAGTCAGAGACACATTCTGAGCCAAAATATAAATGGACATGAAAGAGTTAAAACTAAATCCGCAACTGCCACAGTGGGATAATAATAATAATAGTAATATATTATTTATTTACTGTGCACCAGGCACTTCATACATATTTAAACTGTTAATCTTTATAAGAACCCAGGAAGGTAAGTGTTACAATCTTCACTGTTTGGCACATGAAAAACAGGTGCAACAAAGGGGCTAAGTGACTTCTAAATTACAAAGGATCACAGACAGTGCCTGGGCTGAGATAGAAACTTGGGCATTTTGGCTTCTTGCTGTTGTTTTGGAGGGATGTGCTCAACCATACAGCAAGTAGGCACAAAGTAAATCTTCTGCTACTCTCGTGCCTCATGATTTGGTAGAAGAATTTTCTTATGATGTTTGGCTCTGGTGGTTTCCTCTAATTACCAAAGCCCCGCGATGACTATCTTTCCACACTGTGGGGTCAGCACAGAGAGGGGGCAGGGAGCCAAGCATCTCTTCAGGGCACACATCAGAGGGATGTTAGGTGTCCTTACGTTCCAGAATTTCACAGACATTTGCAGTGTTTAATAGGATTAAACAGATTTAGAATCAAAGAAGTACAACTGAAGTCTCAGTTTTAACTAATCATAAATGTGAAAATTTCTGCAATAAGTGAATCAACCCAGATAAAAAGTGTTGAAAATTTTGATACAGATCATCATGAGACACATCAGCGACATGAAAGAGAATAACAGGAAATATAATGATAGACTGTGTGATGCATTTATTAGTATAAGTTTGACAGCTAACATCAGAAAAATATATTAATATTGAGAGTTCATTCCTATAATCTGTGATTCAAAAAATATTTAGACTGTCTACCATATGCAAAGCATTGTGTTTAGGCCTACATATAGCGTAGCAAGCAAAACAGGGGTGTGTTCATCAGATTATTTCTATTTTAGGTGACAGAATTTCTAATTAAACTAGCATAAACAAAAATAAAGATTTTATTGACATTGTGAATTCAAGGTTTCTAATGTTACTGTCTTCTTTCTCCCCTTTCTTATTTTCTCCCTCTTGCTCTCTTTCTCACCCCTGCTTGGCTTCATTCTTAATCTTTTTCCATTGGTGGCATCTCTAAGATAAATGGCAATTATCAGAGACTGACTAAATGTTGTTTTCACCCCCTTTCTTCTTGGGTTCACACCTGCCTCCCTCTGCCTTACATCTGGGTCACTCCCTATGGCTAGTTATGCCAATGGACTGTTAACAGAAATGAAGTATGCCACTGTTGGAAGAGGCAAGTAAGAAAGAATGCCTTATCTACCGTCTCTTTCTTCCCTTTCTAAGTCAGCCTCAGAGGCAACAGGTGAAGAATGGGGTAGGATCACAGGATGAAACAAGGTTGAATTCTTGATTGATTGCACAGAGCGGCCTCCCACCTGCCATCAACCCACAAAGAACTGTGATATCGAAGGAGAAAATACGATTACGTAAAAACACTGAGAATTTGAGGGTGTTTATTATACACTTAGAATAAACTTCAGTTGTGTGAGAACATTGAGAATTTGTGAGTGTTTTACAGCAGTTAGATTTCTGTTTTTAGTACAGGGTCCTTATAGCTTTTGATCATGGAAAGAAAAGTATATTTGCCTAATGACCTGGGCAAATGTCCCAAGTGAGAATACAATGGGCAGAGCTCTTTCTGGGACCAATTTCTATGGCCAGGTCTATGGGGAGCTCTGAGCTGCCAGGTTTGGTGTCAAGTGCCCAGACCTGTGGGAAGGGGACAGAAATGGGATCAGCTTTACTCAAACATGTGGATTAGGGCTCCCTGAAAAGGTGTGGTTTTATTATTAGAGAAAGAATGGTTAAGAAAGGTGACAGACAAATATCAAAAAACACACGCACAAATACTTTAAAAAAATAGTTAACATAGATGTTTTGCATAGTTACCATGTATCTATTCATGCCTCCCATTTGCAAGTTACCAAGCTAGAAACTGGAGTTATAAGGTGATAAAGATAAGCATAGGTCCTGTTTTCATGGTGCATGCATTCTAGTGGAAAAAACAGACATAAAGAACGGGAGAGGGAGGGAGGGAAAAAGAGAAAGAAGGAAGAGAAAGAGGCCAAGAATAATTCTGATACATGGAGTTATCTTTGGCATGCAAAAAGTTTACTTATGTAGGAGGAACCCAACCATTAAACTTGTCAATGATCAAAGGCAAACACAAGGTTTATGATAGAGCAGAGGGAGAGAAACAAAAACAAAAACACCTCATAGTCTCAAGACATTGTTTTGCATTTTTTGGAGAATAAATTATTTGGCTGATAGCTAGCAGAGAGTCCAGTTGGCATAGTTTACCCTTTAATCCTCTGACTACTAATTTTTTAAAAATTATTTTTAGATTTTCTGAAAATTCTGTAGAATTTAGCTGTGGAACGTATGTGAGAGGCTTTCTTTATGTCATACTTGATAGTTTCCTGCTGTGAATGCCTCTGCCTTATGTAGTTTCAACCTGCATCATTTTCCTCAACCCACTTTTCTAAAATAAGTCTCACGAGGAAGTAGGTGAATAAAATACTGACCGATTTGATTACTGCTGTGGCAGAAATAAATGAAGATCTGAGATGCAGAAAAACAGGCTAGAGATGATATAGTTCATTGTAAATATGTGTTTAGTAATTCACAACCAACTACTGGTAATTAATTCTAAAGTCATGAGTCAAAAGAGCTCTTTCAGGTATAATTCAACAGTCACTTAAAACATTTGGGCCCAAACTGACATGGACCATCAAGGTCTGATAATGACTGTGGACAGATCTGGTGAGGACTCCTTTGAGAAGATGATTTTGAATGTAGGTCTGAGTTTCATGAGTGACAGCACCGCAACCTCATTCTTTCCTACCTAGCTCTGTTCTCAATAGAATGTGATGCCCCAAATGCCTGAAGGACAAGGGGAATCTTTCTTCATCACGTATATAGACTGGAAAGGGTGTAGATGGCTTGAAAGAGGATACCGAAATGAGAAAAATGAAGGAGCAAAAGTAAGAGTCTGGCCTTGGGGACAAATACAGAAAAATTTGGGCAAAGATTAGTTCCCTCAACTATAACACGATCAAATTCTATTTCCTCTTCTCTTCCTGCTGCCTCAAGCCCATCTACTCTTATTCTTAAAGATGAGAGATAACGACCTCATTGGGACCCTGGGTCACGTCAGTAGAGGTGAAAGGGGAGTTTCCAACAGGTTCAGAATGGACTAACTGGAAGAAGAAAAGAGGGAGAGTTGATGGTGATTGTCATGAATGGGCTCCTTCCTGGAACTGAGAATAAAATTTTTATTCAGTAAGTCAATAAGTAAGAGCAGCATTGTTACTTCCTGTTTCCGCCATGATTCGGGGCTTGGGAAGAGGGGTATAGGAAGAGGGACACCTGTGAAGTAAAATAAGGAAACACTGCAAGCTCTTTACCTGCACCCCCATCCTCATGTAGGATCATAACCAGGATAACTGCTCCTTCCACCTGCTAGTACCTGTCTAAGAAAAGTATGTGTTGGACAGGAATGTATTAGTCTATGGATAATCATGAGAAATGATACTCTGTATTTCTTTCTTAAACCGTCTAAGCAACCAGCAGCATGGGTGGAAGGTAAGCTTATTGATTAGGCAGCCACTGTCTTCATTTCCTTACTAGCCAGGGGCGAGTGAGGCGGGAACCAATTGATGTTTATCAGCTTTGTTTGGACTAACTTCCGCTTCTTACTTTACTGATTAGAATAAGGCAAATAGTTTTAATAAGGAGAGATTCACTGGTTTCCAAGGAGACTGTGATATTGCAGAGGTTGAACAAAGTGTTGCTACCATGTAAACTTTACTTAAAAAAACAACAAAAAAAACTAGTTGTAGGGCTATGGAACAACAATTCTTACCTGCTACAATTACGATGGCAACAACTACTCATTACGCAATTTGAAATCTTTGCTTAAATTTGTCATCATGAAGGAAAAAATAAAAACCTCAAATGTTTTAAATTACTCTAGGCTGGAAATTCCTGATTTTCCATGTGTTTCCAGTAACGTTTGATTTTGAGATGATTTTTGGAAAATAAAGAAAAAAAAAAAAGGACTTGAGTAACTCATAAAAGAAAGTAATATGTGCATATTTGTGTGAGAAAAGCTAAAACAACATTTCACAGCTGGTCAGCATAAAAACACTTGTTGGTTTTACTTTACAGATAGCACCTGTAGGTCTTAAATAATCCCATGTATATTACTCACTTTAAGACTTTTATACTGTACAAAATTTCTGCATATAAAAACATGAAAATCTAGCTTTGTCCAAAATTTATTCTTTATAAAATTAAATAACACTGATTCTGAAGCATATGTTATCTGTCACAAGAGATAGACCATTCTGTAATATGTCCTAAGCAGAGACCAGAGAAAATGGTTTTGAGTTTTATCAGAAGTGTGGTATATTTCCCTAAAAAAATAAAATCTCTACAATGAAGGTCTCAAGAAAGTTTTCTCTGCAAGGGGAAAGGAAGAGCTGGCATAATAACCTCTCCTATTTTCTCAAGACATTCTATCCCCTTGTCACATCAGTACAGCCTAGATGGGAAACCGAGTTAGGGCAAAGCATGTGCACAGGTGCACACATGCTGCTGTGTGTTGTGTGTCTAATATGTGTGAGATCGTGCATGTACATTGATGTGTACACCATTGTAGATTATAGGAGGAGATGGAGAGGGAGGTAAAGGGTTAGGAAAAAAGAGAAGGATAGGGCTTCCCTGGTGGTGCAGTGGTGGAGAGTCCCCCTGCCAAAGCTAGGGGACACGGGTTCATGCCCCGGTCCTGGAAGATCCCACATGCCGCAGAGCGGCTGGGCCCGTGAGCCATGGCCGCTGAGCCTGCGCATCTGGAGCCTGTGCTCTGCAACAGGAGAGGCCACAACAGTGAGAGGCCCGCATACCGCAAGAGAATCATAGTTTAGGTAGTAGTTTTACCCTCTAAAAATTTAGGATTCATATCAAAGATAGCACACACTCCTTTCCCTATTCCCCAAGTGTAACCTTTGGTTTTCATTTTGTTTTTGTGTTAAGAATATTTAACATGAAATCCACCCTCACTAAATTTTTAAGCATACAGTACAGTATTGTTAACTATAGGCACGATGTTTTACAGCAGATCTCTAGATTTCATTCATCTCGCATAACTGAAACTTTATACTTTTGAAGAGCAATGCTCCATTTCCCCCTCCCCCTAGACCCTGGAAGCTAGCATTCTACACTCTGCTTTTATGAGTTTGACTATTTTATGTGGACAGCATGGATGAACCTGAAGGACATTATGCGAAGTGAAATCGACCAGTCACAGAAGAACAAATCCTGCATGATTACACATTTATATGAGGTATCTAAAATAACCTTTGGTTTTGAAGCAAGTCCTCTGAGAACTGGAATTTGCAAAGTTGAGTGGCACTTGAGGAAAAGGCTGACCTAGAATCTTTAGAGCATTCATACAGGGCCTCAAGCAGTAGTGGAGCTGCTTCACTCCCAGCATCCAGCATCCTGCCACTCAGGGACCTGATACTCAGGGACTTCAAAATACAGCAAGACCTAGGGTAGGGATCCTGATGTGGGAAAGGAAAACTATTACAGAGTTGACAGGCTGTCATTCTCCTACTTGGGAGGTAAAGAACAGGTGTTTGACTAGAGGGGAATATTTTATTGTCAGTTATTTCCTCATTTTTAGCATTAAAATCATAGATGGGGGAGGGGAGGAAATGACACTTTAGCAAATGGAAATTTGAGAAAATACTACTTACAAGAATATACACATCCTATGAAATGAAGCTGTACTGGAAATACACAGCTCAAAGCACCTGCAGAAGTTGTTCTCTTGCTTTTTTCCCCTCTCTATTTGCATTTTCCAGTTTGCATTCCAAGTATCTCTTGGTACAGTTGGCTCCACCTCTGAACTGTCAGCATCTTTGAACATTAATCATGACTTATTCATTTTCATATGTCTCCAGAGAACCTCCAGAGCACTTTGCAGTGGGACCTCGACAGATATTTGTTACATTGGGTGGATTTTAAGAGAGGTTGTGGATTGCCCATCAAATCAGGAGGAAGGAATTTAGGTTGCAGGAGAGCTGGCCACTAGTGGACTTTTGACTCCCAGGCAACTCACTTTGGTCTCAACTCTTAGATAATAATCTCTAAAATAATTTCCAATTTGTAACATTCTGGAGTAGAAAGTCTCTCTTCCTTTGGGGAAATGTAAAATTACACATCAGGTGTGGTCATATACTCTAGAAATGCAGTGGAAACTTCTCATTAAATATGCACAAGTAACACTGTCACTTGGAATAATGAAATAACGAAGTAGCAAATTGTCCCCCTAAACATGATTCCTCATACATGTTCTTTTTCTTCTTTAAAAAGAAAATAAAAACACGGGCTACTTTTAGCCAGTGCAAAGTATATTATTGGACAGACTGACATTAATTTTTCTGGAACATTTGTGGAATATTCATCCTAATCCACAAGGGTAATATTTTTAAAGTGTTACCAAATGAACTTCCTAAAGTGCCCAAGTTACTTTCACAGAAAAAGAAAAAGGTTATATCCAATTAGAAATGTTCTGAATATGTAAGAATTTACTCATTAAATTTATAAGCTGTATTAGTTCCTGTCCTTGTGAATATGTGGTTATGTTTATATTTAGTACTTGATATTCATGTTTGGAGCTTTATCTGTATCTATCTTGTTCTTCAACATACTTCTAAAATTTTGAATAATCTACCTGAGTACAAATATCATTATGTAATTAAAATTGAAGGCATAAAATTCAGAGGCATGATTCATGTGAGAAATGCAGTGTTTCTGAGAGAGGAGAAAGATGTTCATTCACTAAGAAGAAAATTCATTTGGAATTTCTTTAAATGCTAACTATATGAAATCTATGAATTCAAATAATTATAATTAATTAATTTACACCACTGCCATCTGCTTCTCTATCAAAAGGATCCTTTGAGATTAACAATGATGAAAGGGTTAAAATTAATGAATCCAAGTTGTTTTAGAGATGGTATTTAGTGACGAATATTGGGCTACTTTTTACTGAAATTGGTAATAATAATAATAACAAATCCTATCTAAAGGCACAGGCAATGACCCCTGAAGAGAGAATGGCCAGTACAAACTTGAAGGCTACTGGGGGAACAGGAAGACTTCAGGAACTAGGTTCTCCTTTATTTCCTGTTTCTGAATGTCTCTGGTTCCTCAAAATATTCAACTGGTAGTATTGGTCTTGGACAGCTGACCACTGAGAGACTGAGGGGTCGTGGAATTAAAAGGCAATGGCCTTCAGCAATAGAACTTCCTCCCAGATCTTGAGGTATTTCAGAATCCACTAGAAGTTATTAGGTGGTCCAGAAACCCCAATGATCAGTTCATTTATAAGTGAGAACTAACTCTCAAAACACGCTTCACCCCTCCTTCCAGGTGACTCCAGAGGGTGCTCCAGGCACAGGGCAATGGGCATCACTGCTGGGCAGCTCTGGGATTCCCGGGTTCATCGCTGCTACTCGGAGGACCTCAAGTCAGTTCAGCACCCTCCCGATTCCCTGAAATAGTCATCAGATCTCTTAACAAAGATACAAAAACCACCAGCAGCTTGGAGTGCACAGAGGTGCCCCTGCTATCCTTGGCATGCATCTCTGTGAATTAAACAAAGGTAGAAAGACAGAAATGTGCTAACTATATAGCAGATTAATTTTTCAATAATGTATTCATTAATTCGTCTTGGAATAATGGGGAAGGAAGGTACTCTTGTCCCTACGGTAGACCTTCTAACCATTATCAGTAGTGGTTAGAAAGTAGGATTTTCCTTCTTTTCTACTAGAGTTGATAATTTGAGGAAAGAAAGAGGAGAGAGAAACCAAGTAGCAGTAACAATACCACTCAGATACTAATAAACACCAGCCTGCGCCCTTCCTCCCCCCAAAAGTCTTCTTTTTCACCTAAAAGGAATTTCTGAGAATGATAGTAGGTCAGGGCCAAGGGTGGTGGTGGCTGTTTTAGGAGAAATAAATACATATATGGGTGTTTATCATTTAAATATCATTTTAGACGAAGGAATAAAAGAAAAGTGTGGGCACTTTTTGTTTTTTTTTCCTAATCTTATGGGGAGAAAAAAAAAAATAAGCGCAATTCCCTTCAAGAGTTAACTCTCCCCCCCTCCCGCCCTTGCCTTCTTAAAGCAAAGCAAAGGAAGTTCCAGTCATCCGGGATTAAGTGAAAGATCGTGGGCGAGGATGAAAGGCGCGCTTGAGGAAGCGGGGAGCCCGCGGCTCGCACACAAAGGCACGGAGTTCCCAGGCCTCCCGCGGCCCTGTCCCGGGGACACGCAGCCCTCGGGGCGCAGAGACGCGCCAGGAAGCGCCCGCGGCTCTCCGCCTGCGCGGCCACTCTGCTGGTGGCTCGGAAAAGTTAGTCACCCGAAGACCGAACCTAGCGTGCATCCAAGAACGAGAGCGAAGAGTCCGAGGGATGCAGAGGGAGGAAACCGGTACCGGGAGAGCGGGGCGAGGGGGCGCACGGGAAGCTGAAAGCCCTTGGCTGAGGGATGCGGTTGGCAAGGTCTACGAGGCCAGAGCGCACCGGCGTGCACAGGGCAAAAACGTGCTGCAGGAACTTCCTACCGAGGGAAAGAAAAGCAGGAGAAAAGGGGGCAGAGAGAGACTTGAAACGTCTCAGTAACTTTAAAAACATACCAAAACACCCCGTCAGGAGATGAGGTAAGCCGAGGTTAGCCAACCCCGATTGGTTGTGAAATATCAGACAAACCCCAGCCGCTGTGGCTTTAAATGAGGCCAAAGAAATCTTCTGTTTTTCTTACTCAAATACTTTTCTCCCCCTCGCCCTTGCTCCCTCCCCCACCCTCCTTCCACCTCACCGGGTCCCTTCCTCCTCCGCTGTCGCCCTTTCCTCGATCACCCCCCAGGCCCGCCCTCCCCCATCTGATTAGGCGCGGACCAGGAAGGGTGGGAGTGGTGGGGGAAGCTCTCCCTTTAAGAGGCAGCTTGCAGTGACGAATTGTTGAAATTGCCATTGCAGGATGGCATGCCGCTATAAATTCATTGTTCCACCTCCTCGCATCTTCACAGCGCTCGCGCTGCTCTCCGCGCTCGCAGCGGCCGACTGGGGATGACGGCGGGCAGGAAGACACTGCATCAGAAGGGACACGGACGCGCAGCTTCGCTGGCTCGCCGCAGGCCGCCCCTTGCATTTCTGTTTTTCTGTTAATTTTCTGTTAATTTTTATGGCTTTTTTTCTTCTCTTTCTTCCCTTCCTCCCGGTTCCAGTAGAGTCAAGGAAACCCACAAAATAAGAAAGGAAGCGGGCTCCGGAGCTTGGAACCCCTGCTGCCGGCGGGTCCCGAGCAGCAAGGGGGCTGGAGGCAGCACGCACCAGTTGCCCGCCTGGTGCGCGGCACCTTCCTTACTTTTCTCGGTGCCCCAATCCTGGCTGGGGTTGGATTGGGTTTTTTCCCCTTTTCTCCACAACCCGGCTTCTTTTTCTTTTCTCTTCTTTTTTCTTTTCTTTTTTTTTTTCTTTTATTCTTTTTTTTAATCCTCTTTCGGGAGCACGAATCCAAACATTTTCCAAACCAACAAAGAAAAGTTCGCACGCTGGCATCGCGGCCGGGACAGGCTGGCGCTGCTGCCGGGTCCCCCTCCCTCCGACACTTGACTCAACCTTGCAAGCAAGTGTATGTGTGTCCCCACCTCCCGCCCCGGTAACTTCCAGAGCGAATAACAAACCCCCATAAAGTCCCCGTCGCGCAGCCCCTCCCCGCGGGCAGCGCACTATGCTGCTCGGGTGGGCGTCCCTGCTGCTGTGCGCGCTCCGCCTGCCCCCGGTCGCGGCCGGCCCCGCCGCGGCACCTGCCCAGGATAAAGCCGGGCAGCCTCGGGTTGCTGCTGCGGCCGCCCAGCCCAGCCGGCGGCAGGGGGAGGAGACGCAGGAGCCGGCCGAGCCTCCCGGGCACCCTCACCCCCTGGCGCCGCAGCGCAGGAGTCACGGGCTTGTGCAGAACATCGACCAGCTCTACTCGGGCGGCGGCAAGGTGGGCTACCTGATCTACGCGGGCGGCCGGAGGTTCCTCCTGGACCTAGAGCGGGATGGTTCGGTGGGCGCCGCTGGCTTTGTGCCCGCAGGAGGCGGGCCGAACGCGACCCGGCGCCACCGGGGCCACTGCTTCTACCGGGGTACGGTGGACGGCAGCCCCCGCTCTCTGGCTGTCTTTGACCTCTGCGGTGGTCTCGACGGCTTCTTCGCGGTCAAGCACGCGCGCTACACCCTGAAGCCGCTGCTGCGCGCGCCCTGGGCGGAGGCGGAGGCCGGGCGCGTGTACGGGGACGGGTCCGCGCGGATCCTGCACGTCTACACCCGCGAGGGCTTCAGCTTTGAGGCCCTGCCGCCTCGCACCAGCTGCGAGACCCCCACGTCCCCGCCAGGGCCCCGTGAGCGCCCCCCGGCGCACAGCAGCCCGGACCGACGCTGGGCGCTGGCCCTGCAGCTCCCGGACCAGTCAGCTCCCTCGTCCGATGGGAGTCAGAGACCACAGACGTGGTGGAGGCGGCGGCGGCGCCGCTCCGTCTCCCGGGCCCGCCAGGTGGAGCTGCTCCTGGTGGCCGACGCGTCCATGGCGCGGATGTACGGCCAGGGCCTGCAGCATTACCTCCTGACCCTGGCCTCCATCGCCAACAAGCTGTACAGTCACGCCAGCATCGAGAACCACATCCGCCTGGTCGTGGTGAAGGTGGTGGTGCTGGGCGACAAAGACAAGAGCCTGGAAGTGAGCAAGAACGCGGCCGCCACGCTCAAGAACTTTTGCAAATGGCAGCACCAGCACAACCAGCTGGGGGCTGACCACGAGGAACACTACGACGCGGCCATCCTGTTTACTCGGGAGGTAGGTCCCGCCTGGGGGAGTGGTTCAAGCCCCGGAGTACGGAGGTAGGTCAACGGGACAGCCTTGTTGACAGCCTTGTTTCTCCCACAAACCGCCTGCCCCCATGGGTTTTCTTCCCTGCTTCTTGCAGGAAACCCAGCCAGCCTCCAGATCTGCTCCCGTATTCGGGATAGAGCCGGAGCAATTCAAGCCTTAAATGACCAAGACCTGCTCACACAATCAATCCAACAGGCAGGATGTCTCCAGTCTGAGATACGCAGTCATAGATGCGTAAATGTGGTAAAATGGAGCTAGAATGCTTGGGGAAATGTGCGTCGTTAAATGAGAAAAGGGGGAAAGCAAGTTTGTCTTTGGAATCAGGGATCATCTACTTTCCAATGAACCCAAAGATATAACTTTGTCTAACCTAATGGCAAGGGCTGATGATTCATTCACTGTAGTCACTTTTACCCACCATCTTCCTTTGTAAACGTCCATACCTTCTTACTTGAACCCCTTTCAAGACATAAGTCAAGGGAAGGCTTTCCAAAGGAAGGACTTGTTTTCCAGTCTGGCTTCCTAATGGAGTTCTTACATACCCAGCTTGGTGGAATCTTGCTTCCTTGGATGGAAGGGATTGGGGATGGCCAGGAGGATATAGAAACCCAATCTTCTGAGGTTCCTTAGCAACTCCTTTGCCTAGTCCTCCAATGCATGGCAAGAACTGCTCCGTCCTCCACAGCTGCCAGTCAAGGGTCACATCCAGCTTGCATGTTTGGGTTTTGGATGAATGTTTCTGAAGCCCCAGTGCGGAAAGATCTGGGCAAAGAGTCAAGACATGAAGGAATGTTTTCCCAGGATTTCCCTCTTTTAAGGAAGGGGGTTACAGGAAGGGAAAAAATACTGATCTTTATAGGCCCAGAGGTTCTGGGAGGAACACAATATCTATGTAGACCGTCACAAAAGTGTGACATTCAGATACAGAGTCTGGACTGGTTTTGAGCTTGTTTTGCTCAGAGCTTTGAGCCTCAGTTTTCATAGCTGTACGCTGATTGGCGGGTTTGAGTCATGCTTTCACATGCCTGGTAAGAATGGACTTTGGAAGCTCATTCTTTAAGTGTTTGAGATCCATCCAGGATAGAGAGAAGGATTAGAAGCTTTGAAATATTATGCAAAATCATGGTGCAAAGGGAGCAACCAGAACTAGGACAGGAAATTCAATGATGGCTTGCAGGAGGTTTCAGAATCACATAGCTCCACCACCTAATTCTCCTATTTTTACTAAGGCACCTCTGGTATGAAGGAAAAGTGTTGATAAATTTGGAGTGGAGAAACACTTGTGGTTCACAGGGTGGACACAGATGTAAACCACATGTAAATAAAGATGCCGGAGGGCAGCAGTTTAGGGAGAAGTGGGCAACGCACAGTGCTTTGTACAATGGAAAACCTTTCTCTTCATGAAGTGATCTCCTGGAAACCATCCTTTAATTTTTCTGCACAACATTAATCTTTAAAACGGAAGAACATTCATTTTTGTAGCCTTCCATATGAAGTGAAGTTCTCCTGTAAAACTATCCCTTTTTTATTTGGTTTCCAAGTCTTTTTTTTTCTTTCTTTCTTTTTTTGGTTCACAACTTTCCATGTCTGGATTTCTTGCTTTGCTACATCACTAGGGGCTGCCAAGAAGGAGGCTTCAGAGAGTTTATGGAAGGAAGTTCTCTAAAGACTGAAGAAAAAATACTTTTGTAGGCATACTACTGCAAAGTGTTCACTTTGAACATTTTCATGGTTCACTTTCATTTTGGAATAAAAATGCACATTCCATAAACATTAATAGAAGACCCCAATACTCCCTATTTCCTGCCCCATAATTTTCCTAATTGCTTCTTAGAAAAAAAAGGAAAACTAGTCAGTGATTCAAAATGATCTGTCTGTTGCTTTTTCTGGATTTGTTTTTTGTTTGGGTAGTTAACGATTCCTATTTTCCAAGCTTTGAAATATATCAGTTCCTTTAAATAGATAAAGCAAGGGGGAAATAAGTTAACATCTATCTTAATTTTAATAAGTATTATAAGAACATTCATTTTTCAAACTAGTCTACATATGGAAAATATTTTACATGGGCCCTCCCTGGCCTCCTTGCCAAGCAGAAGCATACTTTTAGTAAAGTAAATCTCATTTAGTTTGTGGTTGGCCCTCTGGTATATACATCTAACTTGATGAGAACCAAATATTTGAAGAGCATATGATTATGAATGTATGCACCTAATTTTAAAAACGCAATTAATTAGGGGGCTGAGGAAAATATTACAAGACTCATGTAGCATTCATTTGAGAGTACTTTAAAATATAATGTTAATCTCTGCCTAATACTTCAGAATGTGGAAACCAAGAGAGCTAGAGGAGAAATGATCTGAGATCTTCAGTTTCATGGAAATCAGATATCTGGGACCTAAAGAAAAACTTTCATGGCTATTTTTTTTTCAATGAGAAATACCCGGAGTTGGCACCAGGATCTACTTTTACATCTCTGTTTTGAATGTAAGAGGTACGTTGCTTAGCAGCCAGACGCCAAGCCATGAAATCCATGTTTTGATGGGCTCTGAGCACTGTTCAAATTCTGTATCCAGATGTCTTCTCCTAAATTACTTGTTTTTCAGGCATGAAGCAAATGTGTGAGGATATGTTTTCCACCCATGTTGTCTAGCCGAGGGCACCTTGAGCATTATGTCTAGGAATCAGCAGAATAGTGCTAGTAATTCATTTATCAAACTAACAGGCTTCACTGTCAGGACTGTACCCCAGCACAAGGCGCTGTCCTAATTAGGGAAATATAGCACCAGTCACTTTTTTGCAAGAGGAGCCATTTTCATTCCAGAGTGGCACTTACGCTGGAATTCATACCACTGCTACCATCAAACAGTAGAAATCTGATCTCCCCAGGATTTATGTTTGCTTTCCAGAATCCTTTTCTGGTTCCTGGCTTCCTCTTTTCTTTTAAGATAGTTTCCTTAAAGGCACACTCCTAAATCCATTTTGGAGATGATGCACTCTCCTTTAGAAACAAAACACCTACCTGCTTGAGAAAAAAAGTGGGAAATTGTTTAACATTTCCTGTCTGTGACCATACCACCCTGAACTTGCCCGACCTCGTCTGTTTAACATTCCCTCACCCCTGCACAACAAAGCTTAATGAAAGCTTTACTTTTTCATGGCTTGAAAGCATTGGATTGAAACTGAACCAGCTACGAGACTACATAATAGAAAAGGTTCATTCATTTTCATTAATCATCAGTGTGCCAGTTAACAGGCAATTGTGTGTCAGCTAACACCTCACTTCTATATTCTGCCTTTTTTTTTTTATTTTATATTGGAGTATAGTTGATTAACAATGTTGTGTTAGTTTCAGGTGTATAGCAAAGTGATTCAGTTATACATATACATGTATCTATTGTTTTCAAATTCTTTTCCCATTTAGGCCATTACAGAGTACTGAACAGAGTTCCCTGTGCTATACAGTAGGTCCCTATTGGTTATGTATTTTAAATATAGCAGTGTGTACATGTCAATCCCAAACTCCTAATCTGCATTCTGCCTTATAATGCTGTGGTGGGGACTCCACCCAGAATTAACAGCTGGCTCCTTGCAAGGTTATGACAATAGGGGGCCCTAGAGGAAGACTGGAAGCTTGGAAGAAGGAAACGGATGTGCTTTTTCTTATTTGCTTGTAGACTGAATCGACTATTTCAATCACATATTTGAGTTCAAATCCCATTTAAATTCAAAAGCAAGCCCTTATCAAGGGATCATAGCTGATAGGTCAATTCTAACCAATAGAAGGCTAAATGTCTGAGAAATGGGAAGACTGGGAGCAGATTCAGCAGCTCAAGTTGACATTTTAAAAATAAATTGTGGAGCTTCCCTGGTGGCACAGTGGTTGAGGGTCCACCTGCCGATGCAGGGGACACAGGATCGTGCCCCAGTCCGGGAAGATCCCACATGCCGCGGAGAGGCTGAGCCCGTGAGCCATGGCCGCTGGGCCTGCGCGTCCGGAGCCTGTGCTCCGCAACGGGAGAGGCCACAGCAGTGAGAGGCCCGCGTACCGCAAAAAATAAATAAATAAATTAATAACAAAAATAATAAATTGTGAATTGAAAATTTCTGAGAGTAGGTCTTAAAAGTTTGCATCACCAGAAAAAAAATTGTAACTATGTGTGTGATGGATGTTAACTAGACTTACTGTGGTGATCAGGTTGCGATATATACATATATTGAATCATTATGTTTTACACCTGAAACTAATATAATGTTGTAAGTAAATTATATCTAAATTAATTGTGAAGAATATTACCTAAAATCTGAAGTCTATTATATGAGAGACAGTAAACCACAGCACACAGGACATACTGTCTTCCTCACTTTCAGCACCTGCCTCTGGGCATCTCCTAAGTGTGAGACACTCATTTAGGGAGCTGAAAGCAGCGAGATGGAAAATACCTGGTCCCTGCCCAACCCAGCTTATCACAAGGGGAGAGGAAGCAGATATATGCATAAATCAGCTAATGTTAGGAAAACGCTAATAAATGCTGTAACTAAGCTATAAACAAAGGCTTAGAAAGGAAAAAGGAAGGAAGAATCAATTCTGCCTGTGTATCTTTATACAGGCTTCATTGTAAATGTAGAATTGAATTGGTCCTCGAAGGATGGGCAGATTTGATTTGGATTCAACCACCTTTTATTGAACATTTCATAAGATGCTATCCATAGTCATAAACCATTTTATAATTAATCCTTTCAGCGGTCTACAACCATAGTGACATTATCATAAGTTGACAGATAAGGACATTCATACAAAGAGAAACAGAGATAAACTTCTCAGAGTAACAGCTGACAGGTGGCTGAGAGGGAAGTTCGTCCTGTCTAGTGGTCTCTAAAATAAAAATATTACAGCAAATTTATTCAAACATTCAATATGCTTCTAATAGGCAAAGAGGGATGAAGAGGTTTGAAAAGTAGCCCCTTTCCAAAGAACCTATTCTAGGAAACAGACAAGGAAATGAATAATTGTTATACAGTGTGATGACTTTTGTAATAAATGTGGTCATTAAATGTCATGGAAGTACATTGGAAGGTAGCCTAACCCATCTGAGTTCAATTTGGAAGAAAGAGGAGAATTAACCAGATCTATAAGGAGGAAATAGGCATTGCAGACACACCAAACTAGTAGTGCAGTGGCCCAGAGGCAGCATGGTAATTCTGGGAAATATAGGGGTTTAGGTATGATAGGACAGATGGTATGAGAGTGGAAAGGTGATAGGTTAGTCTAGAGAAGATGATAACAACCAGCTTATAGAAGAAATTCTATTCCATGTGTATTAGTCTTCTTGGGCTACCATCGCAAAACTCCATAGACAACAGAAACTTACTTTCTCAATTCTGGAGGCTGGGAAGTTCAAGATCTAGGTTTCAGCCTATTTGCTTTCTGGTGAGAACTCTCTTCCTGGCTTGTAGACTGTTACCTTCTCACTTTGTGCTTACATGGTGTGTTTGAGGGGGCAGGGGTAAGAGAGAGTTTTCTGGCATCTCTTCTTAAAAGGACACTGATCCTATTAGATCAGGGCCCCATCCTTATGATTTAATTTTACCTTAATTACCTCCTGATAGACCCAATCGCCAAATATAGTCACGTTGGGGATTAAGGCTTCAATACATGAATTTAGACAGTGGCAGGGAACACGATTCAGTCGGTAGCATAAAGAGTTTAAATTGTAAATTAAATTCAGTGGGAGTCTATGGAAAGAACATCAGAAGGAAAGCAGCAGTGATCAGAGGGGTGTTCTTGAATGAGCCTTCTGGCCTAAGTAGTTGGGCTAGAGCCTGCGGGAGCCTTTACAGACTATTTCGGTAATCTTCAAGGAGAGACTCAAGATGGTCTAAACTAAAGCAGTGGCATTAGAAGTAGAGAGGCAGGGGTCGAGTCAATAAGTGTTAAAAAGAAGTGGATTTGAGTAAATTAATCCCTTCTAGCAGGAGGAATATTGGGGCTAAAGTTTGGGCCAAAGAAGTTGGGGAGATATGCAGGAAATAGTGGACAAAATGGATCATAAAGGTGCAGTTAAAGCTGGCAAGGAAGCCTGGGTTGCATTGTGCAAGGTTTTAAATGCCAGGCTGAGGTTGGCATGCCTTTTAAGTTTTGCAGGAATGGAGGAATCCTATAAGATCTGGGTTCTAAAATGTAATTGACTGCAGCATATAGGTAGGGAAGTCACAGGAGACGAAAGGACCATTTAGAAACCTTAGGTGATAGTCCAGGCAGGAGGGAACAATGGAAGGAACAAGAAAGAGAGGACATCTACATGAGGCATTTGGTAGATGGAGTCAGTGACTTACAGTGACTGATCTGATGCGGCAGGTGAGAGACAGGCAAGTTAATGATGTCACCAGGTTTCTTATCCATCACTTCCAGTTTCTTGCTTTCTGCAATTTCTTTCTCAGTGCATTTTGTATTTTTCTGTGCCTCTAGATTATTGAGTTTCACCATATATACCACAGAGAGAAAGACTGTGTTATTTGTTAAAACCAAGGAATTTGCTTGACCAAGTAGAGATTATGAATGTAAAAGATAAGAGTAATGTCGGGGGAAACACAGGTGATGATTTAACTGCACCTTGGTGAAGTAAGTTCGGGAATTGGAGTGTTTAGATATAGGTTTGAATTGCAGCTCCACCAGTCTCAAGCTTCTGATTTTGGACACTAATGACCCCTGAGCTTTAATTTCTCCATCTGTTAATTGAAGTGTTTTCCCTTAATCTCAACATGTGTGTAGCTGGAACAAACCCATAAACCACCTGGTCCAAGTTCCTAATGCTATTGATGAAGGAAAGTAGTCTCAAAGCATATAAATAATTCACACAATGAATCTAATTAATTGAGTTGAATTTAAAGCATCACTATCTCTTCTCAGCTTCCATCTCCATTCTCCAGAACGACGACTCTTCTGAGCATCTATTCCCCTCAATCTCCAATGTGCTCCATCTTTCCTTTCTCTTCTTCTTATCTCATAATTACCAGGATAAGTTCCCTATCTTGGAACTCCGGGCCCAGGCTACCTTTCCATCTTCCCCTGTTCATCCTCCACCAGGTCTATCCTGTACTCCAGCCACAAGAAACATGTTGTCATTTCCAAAACAGACCCTGCCTTTTCCCACCCCTGATATATTCACGAGTCTTTCCTTTTTTGAATACCCTTCCTCTAACACTGTCAGACTCCCTTTCATCCCTCAAGATCCAGTGAGCTCCTTTGAAACACCTTTATTGATTCCCCCAAGGAGAGCTTGGCAATTCCTCTTCTGAACTCCCTCAGCAACCCGTTCAATCTGCTTCCTTCTTGACATGTCTTGTTTTGCTCACTAGATCATGATGTTTCTTAAGGGTCAGGATCAGATCTTATTGTATTTATTCACCACACTGTCAGCACTTCACACAGTGTCTGGCAGGTTGTGGACACACAATAATTGTTTTAGGAATAAGTGTACCTGGATCCCTTGGTCCCTAATCCAGCAGAGCTCCATGTTTTTTGTGTTACCTAGTTGTATCCAGAAGCATGGACAGAGACTGCAGAACATGGGTCATTGTCATGGTTGGCCTAACAGACCCTATTAATGTAGTTTCTGCTGAGGTCCAAATCAAGATCTCTGCTATTGGGGGCTGCTGTTTAGGTAACCCTAAATCCCTCTTCACTAGGAATCTGGTAGACAGATAGGTAGATACCTGAGGCTAGTTAAACCCTCTTCTCTGCCCTTCCCTTGAGCTCTGAGCTTGTCCTTACCAGGGGGTAATATCTGCAGAAATAGAAGATGCTGCTATTTAACTCCAGATTCCCCCATACAAGTTACCCTGCCTTCATTTTGGCTGCCGTTACCACAGCTGTGATGATATCTGCTCTTATCAGCCTTCACGTTTCCTTCCTTCCCTCAGCGCATTTATGCTGCCTGAGAGACCAATCTCCCATCAAGACTAGAAATCCTGCGTCTCCTGTTATGCCTTCCACTTTGCACACTCATATCGGCTTGGTTCATTTTCCCCACCCAGTACCGACCACTGGGATTTTCCAAGTTGTATTAGCTTCTGGGCACCTGCTTCTCAAGGTAGCAGACTTTGCTGGCTCCCTCCCCGACCCCACTCCATCCACAAGAATAGATCTGATGTACTGTGAGTCCTCCTAAACTTCACGATAAGTCACAGATACGGCCATATTCATGATCCTCTAAATGACCACCCTTAGTCACCATGTCAGTGACCGCCCTGTCAAGTCTTCGTTGGGCTTGCTGACTATCTTGACTCTATTTTAGGTACAATGTCCCAGTCCTGGCTTCTGGCCAGGACCACACCACAAACCTACCAGTTAAATCTCTGCATGCTCTTGCAACCCTTACATTTTATTAAATCCTCCATTGCATTGTTGTCTACACGATATCAATATCATGATAAGATATCAATCCTGCATAAAAAGAACCATCTTTAACATAGCAGAGATATAACTTCTCTTCAGATTTACACTGACTAAGCAGAAGAATTCTTGAGAGCACTTTTATTTTGTTTGCCTCTTATGTGGCTACTGTATGTGATTTACATTTCTTTAGTATCCCCTGCTTCCAGATTTGGAAGATAGATGGATGGGTGGACAGACGGAGAGACAGACAGACAGACAGATAGATAAATGCTATTGCCCCAATGGTGTCTTTACCCTTTCTCTGAATTAAAAAAAAAAAAAAATTCTATGAATTTCAAATAAGGTTTGCACCTGTAAATGTTGTTATAAATCACCATCAAAAAATAGACATGAATGTGATGTGCTGTATTCTTAATAATTTGATGCACAAGTTGAGTTTTAATGCAATGGAGTGAACATTGCCTCCCAAAGAAATACAGGCATTCGTTGTATAACTTGAGGAAGAAACCATAACTGAGCTGCCACGGTTTGAAATTGCATGAGTGAAGTGGAAAGGTTGCCAGTTTACATAATTACAGTTACAGAAATATAGTCTGTGGCTATGCAGTCAAGGGTTTAATCAGTGTGATTAAAAAAATAACTGCTTCTGTTCATTATTTTGTCACATGTACAAATTTCCGTGGCAAAGGACCAAATGCATTTAATGCAATTCAAGGATGACAAGGAGGTTTGATGGGCTCTAATGAGCAATTGATTAGCAGTAAACAGAGAGAGATTAAGAATCCACATTAAACTCTATTCAGAACAAGAGGGCCATTTCCATTAGCTGTGGCTGTTCATCCGAGCTTATTAATGAAGTAAGAAGGGGAAACAATTCTTCGGTTTTGTTATTTGAACCCCAAATTGTGAAGATAAACATAAAACACGGTTTAAAAAAATATGCATGTGCAGAAATAACCCACAGTGTCCAGTAGTTCACTTAAACCATGACCTGGGCCTTTGGTCTTAAAGCTACTAAAATGACTGGGGGAAAAATGGATTAAAACATGTATTGTACTATATAATTATCTCAAAGACTGATTGTTATGCAAAAGTGTGTTCCAATTTCAATTTTAAAAACTACTAATTTGTTCTCAACAGCTGTAATTTGAGATCCCATGGATGGCATATGAGGATACCCAGGAGACATTGGGAGGCTATTGTTGGTTTGGTGACTGGATTCACCAAGGCTACTTGGCTGAGATTTCTACTGTCTGCAGCTATAATAATATGGCGGCCACAGTGCAATTCATCACAGCTGGGATCTCATAATATACGGAACACAATAAGGACCTGAAAATGTACTAGGGAGATCGTAGGGT
This sequence comes from Delphinus delphis, assembly GCF_949987515.2. Lineage (NCBI taxonomy): Eukaryota > Metazoa > Chordata > Mammalia > Artiodactyla > Delphinidae > Delphinus > Delphinus delphis. Next base: position 17,747,206 of record NC_082686.1, read on the forward strand.
ATCCCTTTTAAATATTATTCACCTTAACTGGACTTCTATGCAGCTTTTTATGCAGAGAAAAGTTAGAAGAGTGTGTTGACATTGACTAGGCGGCATTAGTTATGTAGTAGTAATATCTCGTGCTGGCTTCCTGCAGTCTGTTGAGGTCTTGCTAGCATACAGCATATTAAAGGTATGTGACAATGTTCAGTAAGGCAAAAATCTGTATAGGATAACTATCTTTTCTCTTTGTCCTGGGAGAATAAAAATATTAGCTCCATGTCATCAAAAAAAAAAGTAAAAAATAAAATTATGTGAGGTCTACATTGCATCTGACTATATGTCAGAATTCACCTCAATTAAGCAAATGTTTGTTGAGTTCCTATTATAAGTCAGGCATTGTGGTAGTTGGAGATACAAAGATAATAACTGCAACAGAGAGAACACTTATTTCAACTAGTAAATAGTCATTTTTCACAGTAATTAATATTTTTTTTAAATTCTTCTGCAGTTATTCACTTATGGCTTTTGCTTTGGATAGAAATATATATACTGTCAATTAATTTTCATTGAAAACAGGAGTCAAATACAAGAAAGTCTAATGTCCATTAATACTCAAATAGCACTTAATGGAAAGCTTATCATTACAAATCTATCATGTCAAAAAATTTGGCTTATATTTTCTCTATATGCTTCGTGATTTAAAATTGTCTTGTTGATGTCTCTTTCATCTAATTTGATCATATTAACCATTAGCGAGGTGTGATCATGTTCCCCTTTGAGAATCTCTTAAAAGCTATGCAATTTCTCTCCAGGAGAACATGTATGCTCATTTATATAAATACAGTATATTACATATATTTTCTGAGAATTGATCAGGTTGAAAAACACTACATTAAACACTGTGGGAAAGAGTGTATACATTTCTGAAGACACAACCTATGAAATTACAACTTAATTTGGCAATTAAGAGATGATCTTTTGAGGAATTACCCTTATAGATTAAAATTTAGTTTCTTACCCAAATTACTGGGAAATTTATATTCTGCCATAAATAGGTGATTGCAATTTGCCCCTGTGATGGAAAACAAATTATTAGACTTGGCTTCTAATAAATTTAGCAGGAATTTAGGTCAGAATATTAAGGCTTTCCTAAGCGTGACTGTATGTGAAAGTGATCCATGGCATATGTGCCTGCATATACACAGTACAGCTTTGTTAAGGCTGCGACTGCTATTGTAATGGACAAGCCACAATCTTATGACATCTTTTAAAATGTAATTGAGTCCCTTCTGTGCTTCTGGGACCCAGAGAAGCTTAGAAGAGTCAATGCTATTAGTTTGTCTTTGGAAGGTTTCCAGAGCTGAGCAGGTGATACCATAAACAGATCCCAGTGTTGACATTTGGAGTGAGCAAGTGGCTCTACAAGGTGGCTCCTTCTGGATGTAAATTGATTTTAATGATTTCTTTCTTTCTCCTGGGCAGGATTTATGTGGGCATCACTCATGTGACACCCTGGGAATGGCAGACGTTGGGACCATATGTTCTCCCGAGCGCAGCTGTGCTGTGATTGAAGATGATGGTCTCCATGCAGCCTTCACCGTGGCTCACGAAATTGGTATGCAGTGTCTTTTCTCTTCCCTGGCCAAATCAAACACTTGTAACAGCTGCAACAGGGACCAAAATACTTGGCAATTAATTCCAGATTTCTCCTGGTTCAGATGCAGCATTGGGGATTACATTTGTTTATATTTGTACTTTTAGGGTTAACTAATAAGAGGGAAGGAAAACAAAGTCAGGCATACACAGAAGTTATTTCCTTTCTGTCAGTGCCATTTAAAAGTTTAAGAGAAATTCGCTAGTGCTACTGTCTTTTGAAGCATCCATAAAGGACTCAGACAAAATTTGTCACAGTTGACAATGGAATGCAGAGATGTTTGCCTTAGAAGTTACTCTATTGATTCATCCAGGGCTAATCAGTTTACACAGAAATTCATCAGGTTTTATTCCACTGTGAGTGATAACAGTCAGCTCCTGGAGAAGGTAATCAATAGATTATGGACAACATTCCTGTCTTGTTTTTAATAGCAAAGCAAATGAAACAAAACCTAACAGTTACCAGGGTTGGTTTTAAAATGTCACTTACCTGGTGACATTAAGAAACTCATCTAAATCCTAAAACTAGAAATTTAGGACTGAGTTAAATATGAAAAATATCCCAGCAATTAGGAATATGTGTTTCCTAATAATTGACCTAGCTACTAGGTATATAAGAAGTTAATTTAGTACTTAGGATTAAATGTTAGAATTATACCCATCTGGGCTCAGTTCTTGCTAAAGTACTTTCTACCTGTGTCATGCTGGTCTGATTATTTAAAGTCTCTAAGCTTCAGTTTTCATATCTGAAATATAGGCATAATAATGCCTATTTCATTGAATTATTTCAGGGACCAAGTTGGGTAAGTTACAGATACTGGCTGTTATTTATATCCATATACACTTCTGTTTATCTTTTTAATTAACTAGTTCATTTACTTTTTAAAAAATTCTTTTTGCGGTACGTGGGCCTCTCACTGCTGTGGCCTCTCCCGTTGCAGAGCACAGGCTCCGGACGCACAGGCTCAGCGGCCGTGGCTCACAGGCCTAGCCGCTCCGTAGTAGTTCATTTACTTTTTAATGTGTCACATTTTAGCATTATCTTTTTGGAGGCAAAGTATGGCTTGATAGTTATTGTACTTTTTTGCTGTATTTTATTAAGCAGATTGTTTTCTTAAGCTAAAACCATAATTTTAAAATAGAAATTAAACTTTTTTCCCATAATTTTAGTAGGCAAAGAACATTTCACAATGTGTTGATTTTTGGCTGCTATGTTTTCTTTTGGGACTTAAAATAACTTCACATCAAAAGTGTAACTGTATAAGTCAGTATATTGGAGCAGTAAAATAGAAATCAGCACTTAAATGCCAGTTCACATGTATTAATCATGATCTTAATGCTCTTAACTGACACTCTTCTTACCATCTAAGCAAAAAAACACAAACATAACATCTTAACGTAAATAACTGTCCAATAGCATCACTGACAACAATTCAATTTAATACTTTATTAATTGAGCATCTTTAGCTTCAAGATGGAATCCCAGCTCTGTCTCCATGGTCTCTTTTATCTCAGGAAAGAGATTCAGACAATGAGTCTCCATTTCTTCCCTAGAAAGTGAACTAATAATGAATGAGGCATGGGTCTCTGGTGGCTGCACTAGAAGACCTGGTATGTCTGCAAGTGTTTTAAAAACACAAATGCCATTTGAGCTTTGGGGCTGGGATTATGTCTTCACCTCTCTCTTATTCATGCCTATTAAACTCACTGATAAAAAATACAGCCTAACGTTGATCCTTCATTGATATTTATTACATATCTCTGTATGTGCACGAATAAGTGGGAGAAACACAAGAGCCACCTAAGGCAATATTCTGATTTTGCAGCAAAGCTAAGAAAAATTAGTTCAAATACTCAAATACTCAAGACCATTGTAGTGACACAGAGACGACTTAAAAAGTACACCAGTAATTAATCACCATTATTCAGAGTGAGAGAAGTTCCATAAGAAAAGTTCTAAGCCCTGGGTAGGTAGAGGTTGGTTCATCTCACACTGAGTAGAGGAATGATGAGAAATAAGCAACAGTGCTGCAGTGAATATTGGGGTACATGTGTCCTTTTGAATTATGGTTTTCTCAGGGTATATACCCAGTAGTGGGATTGCTGGGTCGTATGGTAGTTCTATTTTTAGTTTTTTAAGGAACCTCCATACTGTTCTCCATAGTGGCTGTATCAATTTACATTCCCACCAACGGTACAAAAGGGTTTCCTTTTCTCCACACTCTCTCCAGCATTTGCTGTTTGTAGATTTTCTGGTGATGACCATTCTGACCGGTGTGAGGTGATACCTCATTGTAGTTTTGATTTGCATTTCTCTAATGATTAGTGATGTTGAGCATCTTCTCATGTGCCTCTTGGCCATCTGTATGTCTTCTTTGGGGAAATGTCTACTTAGGTCTTCCACTCATTTTTTAATTGGGTTGTTTGTTTTTTTGATATTGAGCTCCATGAGCTGTTTGTATATTTTAGAGATTAATCCTTTGTCTGTTGATTCATTTGCAAATATTTTCTCCCATTCTGAGAGTTGTCTTTTTGTCTTGTTTATGGTTTCCTTTGCTGTGCAAAGCCTTTAAGTTTAATTAAGTCCCATTTGTTTATTTTTGTTTTTATTTTCATTACCCTGGGAGGTAGGTCAAAAAGGACACATGTACCCCAATGTTCATTGCAGCATTATTTATAATAGCCAGGACATGAAAACAACCTAAGTGTCCAACAATAGATGAATGCATAAAGAATACGTGGTACATATATACAATGGAATATTACTCAGCCATAAAAAGAACAAAATTGGGTCATTTGTAGCGATGTGGATGGACATAGAGTCTGTCATATAGAGTGAAGTAAGCCAGAAACAGAAAAACAAATATCATATATTAGTGCATATATGTGGAATCTAGAAAAATGGTACAGATGAACATATTTGCAGGGCAGGAATAGAGACGTAGACGTAGAGAACAGACTTGTGGACACAGGTGGGGAAGCGGAAGGTTGGATGAATTGGGAGATTAGGTTTGACATAAATACACTACCACATGTAAAATAGCTAGCTCGTGGGAACCTGCTATATGGCACAGGGAGTTCAGCTCCGTGCCCTGTGGTGACCTACATGTGGGGGGTGGGTGGGGCGGGGAATCTGGGAGGAGGGAGGTCCAAGAGGGAGGGGATATAGGTATACATAGAGCTGATTCGTTTCATTGTACGGCAGAAACTTAACACAACATTGTAAAGCAATTTTACTCCAATAAAAAAAAAAAAGAAGAAAGAAAGAAGCAACAGAGTGGAATTGTGGCATCGACCGCCCATGAGATCATGAGCCCTAAATCCTGACCTTGTGAAAAAGAGATTACAGATTCCATGAAGGAAGGGCTGTTCCTTCAATCCTCTAGTGATCCATTTTTACACATTGACAGCCTCTGGTTTCTTTGTAAAAAAACCACTGTGGCAGTAAATGCAGCTTCTTTGAGGCTGCATTGATCCCCAAGGCAACTGGACTGGAATGAAGAACCTTCCAGCATCATCTTTCCCAGCCCTCCTGAGTTCCTAAACCAAGAGGTTATGCAGGCAGGCAGCAGTCAGAGAGGTAGGAAGCCAGTTGCTAATGAGAACATTTTATTAAAACTGTATATGTACAATAAGAACTTTTTTTTTTTCATTTTAACATCTTTATTGGAGTATAATTGCTTTACAATGGTATGTTAGTTTCAGCTTCACAACAAAATGAATCAGTTATATATATACATATGTTCCCATATCTCTTCCCGCTTGCGTCTCCCTCCCTCCCACCCTCCCTATCCCACCCCTCCAGGCGGTCACAAACCACCGAGCTGATCTCCCTGTGCTATGCGGCTGCTTCCCACTAGCTATCTACCTTACGTTTGGTAGTGTATATATGTCCATGCCTCTCTCTCGCTTTGTCACCGTTTACCCTTCCCCCTCCCCATAGCCTCCAGTCCATTCTCTAGTAAGTCTGTGTCTTTATTCCTGTTTCACCCCTAGGTTTTTCATGACATTTTTTTTCTTAAATTCCATATATATGTGTTAGCATACGGTATTTCTTAATAATACAAGAATAGTGGACATAGTTTTATAAGAGAACAACGTGGGAGAAATGTGGGTTTCTTTGCAAAAAAAATCATACCTAACTCTTTGATGTCTGACTATGCTCTGTGTTCCCTTTAATTTCTTGTTTGGATCATTTCTATTTATGTCTTTAGAATTCTCTGTAATTCATTCTCCAATCAAACAGTGCCTACTTAATTTCCCTTTTTGTATTACATGTGCCCTAATCTGAGAAATTTAAGGTCTGGGAATAGGGGGATATGGATTTAATTTCCCTTTTATAAAGGGATCTGGCTTTCATTCACTTTGTTTTCTAATTGCTTTATTTTTCTTTAATTTCACTTTTCGCCTAAATATTGTGAACATGTGTCATAAAGTATAAGCCTTAAAAATTGTAAAGATAACCTTACAAAATATTTCCTAATCATCTGTATACAATTACAGAGCTTTGCTTCTGCAGCCAGTGTGATCTTGGGTAGTGCAGCTTGCTATTCTGTTTCTAGCGCTTTATTTTTAGATTGTTGCTTGAAGCCATCAGCTTGAATTAACTATGCTCTGGATTCTAATTCTACTCTGTTCTTCTTATGTAATTTCCTCCCTTCCCTTTTATTAGACATTTACTACTTTCCAAATTTGGAGGTTACATATCCAGGCTACATATGGTGATAAAATGACGTTGTGAAACCTCAGTTTTGCCAGAGTGTTTTGAATTCGCTTCAGTCCATTCCAAAATGAGCAATTTGCTTCATGCATACAGTGTAAATACATTCCTGTGCTCAAAACATAAGCTGTGGAGAAAATTTCCAGGCTGTTCCCATGATCTTTCTACTTTATTTCTTCTATAAGAAGTGAAATGATATATTTGATTAATACTTTTATTAACAGATTTAAATTCCATTTCACATGGAATGTCCCACTCACTGCTTCCTCTTTCTGTACATAGTGGTTTAAAATACAAAGTCATTATAGTTGAATAAAAAGTTTTTTTGTTCTTTTACTCCCTTCATCAAAAAATGCCCCTACATTGAGAATTATGTAAAATGTCAATAAACAGAGGCAAGCCTGAAGTCCTTATCTTGTACGTTTTCTATCCATGATGTTAAAGTCATAATGAAGTGACTTAAATGAGCAGTTCTGAAAAGTGACTCTTCACGTGCCACGTGTAAACGGGAGCACTTCTCTTTTCCTGCTAGTTCTTTCCAAAAAAAGAGCTAGATTCTGGAGATGCATAGTCAACTGATGTCAATACAGGCTTCTGGAAAATAGAGTTTGATGCGTCTAGACTCTGCCTAGACAGTAACATATTGCCTGCCATCTTGCTATGTGAGGGGCACGTCAACACTGAGTAAATTGTTAGGACGTTTAAGAAAGTTGTTTGAAACTATCAAGAACGCAGTCCCCCATCCCTGGACCTTGGGTGGAGGTAAGAATTTTTACAATCCAAATGTGAACTGTAGCAAGTTTCAAGTGAATGTAAGTTTACATTTGGAGTTTATATTTTTAACTTGTCAAACTTTTATTATCAGCTTTCAATAATAAAGATTTCACCTGCTGTACACATGGCTCTCCCAACATAATAATTTTACTGATGTTAGGCCAGCTTCTAATGTGCTAGGGGGAGCAATCTGATTTTATTTAGACTAATGAAATCCATAATTTGCAAACAGGTCGAAGCTTAACCTTAGAGTAGTTAATTATAAAATGTGCTAAGTGAATCTCTCCACCATGAAAGTCTCCAAAATGCTTCCTAAGCTAAAATCAGGCAAAGTGTCAGGGCCAAATATTCAGCTGGAGGCTTAGGAAGTGGTCGAGACACAACAGTATGGCTGCACATGTTTTGCTGCAGTTGGAGTGATTCTCTGCGGTTCTCTGGTTATGTTGATCTGCATGTGACTCTGCTCCCACCGATGATTAGATTAAACGAGCCCATGTTTTGAAAAGCTGCAGAGGCCCTGGAAACACCATACACCAAAGCCAAGTGCACAGAATCAGATGTCAGGACTGACTGTGAGATGTGAGGTAAAAGGAAGCTAGGTTTAAATTTGGTATTTACCCTCAAACCCATAGCTTTAATCAACATGAACTGAGCGTTTTTTTCTGTCCAGTTTGGAGCAATGCCACACTGTGTCTTTCTTGGCCCCCAGATGAAAGGTGGGAATAGGTCTTTGCTCCATGTCCGGAGGCAGCATTGAAAGATTTAGCGTTTAGTATCAGTTGGTTTGTTTTTAAATCAAATCCCAATTCGTATTTCTCTAGGGGAGGCCTGTAGATTGTCTGTCATGTGTGTGGAAAGCCAACAAGTTGAAGGTGGCATAAAATAAATATATCACACACTTAATGAGTGATTTTTCCTTTATGAATAGAAAATTTTGCCTTCTCTCACAAATCAAGAGTGTCTAGTAATATCAAAATTTATCAAAGACTAGAATACCCATAAGTAAAGTTATAACAAAACCAAGATATTAGTGAGAACAATGAAGTTAACTAACTATCACTGGGTATTTATGTTCGTCAAGCACGTATTCTAAGCACTTTGCATCTTTTATATCCTTTAAGCCTCACAAAATCCCATGAGGTACGTACTATTAATGAGTCACCCAAGAGGGGACGCTGATACACAGAGAAGTTTCAAAACCTGTCTAAGGTCAACAACTAGTATACTGCTCGGGGAAAATTTGAACCCAGTTCATCTGGCTATAGAGCCCAAGATTTGGACACTATCCTATAGTGGTTTACTAGTGTTCCTTTTGAAGGAGATAATCCTGAATTTGATTCAAAAGGTTATTGACACAGCTATTTATAAGGTGAAAAAATTTGTTTTCTTCCTTCTAAATTACATCATTGATATAACGTTTAGCGTTTATGTTTAATGTTTTGAAATGGAAGTTTTAAAAGTTTTATCACTGCCACATAAGGATTTGCGTTTGAATAGACACGTAGGATCCAATTATTGGAGCTCCTGGTTTCCTTCACCAAGGAATCTAGATTCTGATCCCATGTGAGCTTTTGACTCTCTTTTCAACCTCTGGCAAGACCTTCCTGCATCTCAATAATCTTAACTGGAAAATTAAGTAAAAATAAAAACACCACGTCATTAAGAGACAGATGCTTCATCTGAGCAGTGCTTTCTTAAGTAAACACATGACAGAGCTTCTTGTGACATTTTTTAAAGATGTGGTGCTGTGTCTCCTTGTCTATTGGTCAGTTTGGGGTCAGGAGACAAGAGCTTGAAATTCTGTTTAATTTACAGACCAAAGTTTAGAAAAACAACCCAATTTCCCTCCTGAGGTTAATGTTATAAGTCATCCCTAGTTGTATGGTAATAACTGAGTTGGATAAGAAGCTGAACCAACATTTTCCTTTAAAGTAATGTGTCTTTACCCGGGTGTCCATTATCTCAGATTTTAGAACACCAGATTCACTTGTGAATTTAAGGAGACAAGATGCTTTTTAAATCTACATTGTGAATGTCCAAGATGAAATTTATTTAATGAAATGTCACCCATTTACCAATTTTAAAAGACGATTACTGTCCTAGAAAAATTATCAGGAGACTAATTGTTTGCTATTTCTGAGCTAACACTAAACTCAGACTCCTACCCTACAGACTTTGCTTTAATGTAATTTACCATGAAACCCATTTCCTTAGCATAATTCAAATAAACTCCTTCCTGAGGTTATTTTGTGTGACGGGCACTCAGCAAGACTGTTGTATTTATGACATGATTTAATATCTATTAATATATGTGTATATGTAGAGCTGATTCACTTTGTTATAAAGCAGAAACTAACACACCATTGTAAAGCAATTATGCTCCAATAAAGATGTTAAAAAAATTTTTTAAAAAAATAGTAGGTCAGTATTTTATACAGAAGCCCGTTTAATTTACACCTTGAGTTTTACTAATGATTTCAAACAGCAACACACAATTCTGGAGGCTGCATCACTTGGGAAAATACTGAATTGGACCCCTGCATTACTCTCTAAATTTTACTGTGACTTCTGTAATACTTAAAAAAAAAAAATTTAGTGTGTGAATATACAAATGCCATTAACAAACTCACCCACTACATAGCTGTGTTTAGTCCTTAATTCTGTCGGGATTTTAGGCGAGAAATGGCTTCCAATAACAGGAGTCAAGAACTAAAGATTCACTAAGAAAGATATTATTGTAAATAAGATTGCCTAACTTCATTAAGGCCAACAAACCGCTCTTCAATCTTTTGCACGTCTACTGTTTACAAATGGTTCCAAATACAAATGCTAATGCTTCCTTGCAGTGAGTCTTTGGGACCTCTGCTTTAAACCCAGACCTTGAATTGTGGTCCTTAATCCATATCAGCCCTGTCCTCTCACTCGGATTTTTCACATCCTATTTTACTAAGGTAGCTTGGTTGAACTTCCTCAGATCTCTTCCTTTACCTTTTCCAAATTGACTTGAATCTTCCTCTTTTCCTATACCTGGACTAGAGAAAGAAGTATCTCCTCTGTCTTTCAAGGGAAAGAATCGCCTTTCTCTGTGGCTTTCTGGAACCCCTTGCCCTGACTCCTCCAAGACCTCATCCCTCAACTAACTCTGGTCTGCATTGCTCTAAAAACTCATCATAAAATACATTTTGATTAAAAAACAATACATTATTTTAGAAGTTGTCAATATTTTCTCCAACATTGTTTTATTCTCTGTGGCACACGTGTTTAAATCTCAGCTGCACTAATCCTGCCCAAGGCTGCTTGTGGGAGAAATCCTTAATCTCTAATCTTTAAACATTTCTGTGGATGATTTAGGAACAGTCTCTCACTGGAAAAGTCACTCCTAGGCAATCAGTGACATCGTGATAAATTCTGATTAAGCTCTTCACAGCATTTCCTTAAAATGTGTTGTTGTCAGCCATGACATTACATTTGAAATTTCCTAGGTTCCAGAATTTTCTCTGTTAATAAGCTTTGAATATCATAGTGTGTGATCTCGATTGTAAGTGTCCCTTGAAAATAGCATATGCTTTTATATGTAACTTGTCATTTCAGGGTTCAAAGATATTGGCAGATTTCAGACTGACATTAGGTGTCCTAGCTTAATGATTGGGGGAATCACATTTGAAAATGCCATTTCTTTGGCCGCTCACAGCCTTTAGTATGCCTGTCACGTCTCTCCAGAAGAGCTTCCAGACATCACTCACATTGTTCTTCCATTTCAATTCCTCTTCAGCTCCTGAAGGGAAATCACATGGGTCTCTCTTGCTGTGCCCTGGTTCCAGCTCCTGTGGCACTGGCTGCCTGTTTCTTTGGGTGCCTAAACGTTCTTCACATTGCCCATGACTCTCTTTGTCCTTGGGAGAGCATACCTCTCCCAGCCAGCTGACAAGCTTTCTTCATGGAAAACAGAACTTTCCTCCTCCCTCCAAGGAGTCTGTCTCTCTCAACTGACCCTCAGGCAGTCCCTTTCTGACTGACTCTTGGAGATCTTACAAAATTCACATCTCGTCTCAGCTCTTGCTAAAGTGGAACTGAGATGTGTTCATGCCCAGAATGGCAATTTTTTCTGATGGCCATCTAAGCATTTCTTGTATGTATCTTCAGCAACAAGTAAATTACATTGATAAATTAGCAATTTAGGGGCCAGAGAGCATGCCAAAATATTCATTAAAAGAGACCAAAATATCTTAAAATAAATTGCTTTGCTTAGATGATTGATATTTAACATTACAGCCTTCACCATTCTGTATAAAAGAAAAAATGGAGGTACTCTCCCAGGTCCCTCAAAGCGAATTTGGTGTTTACCACCTGGCTTGTATTTAAATCGGAAATCTAAAATTTAGCCTCCAAATGAAGGGAATATCTCTTGATGCAGTAATACAAAGGCATATAAAAAGTGCTATTTATTTAGATGCATTTGGAGGAAAAGACTATTACTCCATTAAATAAATATAAATATCTTATGAAATCGAGTGCAAAGATCACATTTTTTAAAGTAGAAAACCTGGATTCATATTATAGAGGTCCCCTTAGGCCACTTTCCCTTTCTCTTCTATGCCAGGGGGGAAAAAACTCAAGTATGAAGCTTCCACACTAATGCCACAGTGTTAGCTGATAAACATTCTACATTCTCAACAGTGTGTGATGTACTAAGTAACTTCTAGCAGTTTTGAATAGGACATGAATGAAAGGTTCTATTCTTCTGTGAGTGCGGTGAAAAACTCAACATACCACCCCAAAATTGGACGAGCTGCTTCCAGTCTTCTTTTGCATGTTACTTGGAAGATATTTTACATACTATGATGGGCATTTATGCTCCTGACCAAATAGAAAGTGAGTGGTGGTGAGAGGGTTTCCCACAGAGAACTGACTAGCCTAGTAAATGCTACTGAAGTACATAACTGCATAAATAGCATCAAAATGTGGAGCCTTAGAAGGTCACCGAGCCCTGGCCACTTAACTTCAACCACAACATCAACCAGCTGCTCAGTGGACAATTTTGTTATGAGGTGTTAGTGATTTAACAAGTTGGCCAGCAGTAGTTTGGCATAAAAAATTTCATCTCTGTTGGGTTTTACTGTTGCTCACTGGACTTTTTCTTGGCAGAATGGACAAAGTTCCTGCCATTGGCATTTAGGAACCCAAGGAGAATGCAGTAATCACTTTTCTGTGGTATTTTCCACATTCTTTTTTGGTGGTTTGTGTATGATTCTATAAAGCTTTGCAGAAAACACTACTAGGATGACTTGTCTACCTTTTTAGAGTCTCTCCAAACTGTTGTCCTGGATTTTTTTCAACAATATTTTAAATTTATTGGAGAATGCATTATACCTTTAGACTATGTGAAAATTAATCTTATGTAATCAAAAAAATTTAGTCAGATTATAAGAATGGGGTATGTACTCTGTGAAATAATACCTAGCTTGATAGAATGGGAAAGGCAGTGTGGGATTGCACAGAGCGTGTTTGGTAGACTTAAGCACAAGCACCACCTGAGTAGTTGTGGACAATCACTTACCTTCTCAGTATTTTCTTTCTCTCCAAGTGCTAACACTCTGTAATGGGCATCTTGGTGCTTTAGACATTTCTTAAGTGTAAGTGAGTATATCTTCAAAATATACCATTTACTTGTGGGACTAGTATACCTTCACAACTCACTAAATAACTAAAAGAAATGGGAGTGAAGCAAGCTTACATATGCATGGAAACAGAAATTTACTTGAAATCTTTTTTTTTTTTTTTCTCCTCTAGTCATCTCTTTTATGGCTACCTATTTACTTGGCCAAGAAAATAGAAGTCACTGACATTCAAATACCATCTATTAAGTGTTTGTAACTTGCAGAACATTGAGTTAAATACAGATTTTTTTCAACAGTGGATGGCGGGGGTAGGCTGGGGGATGCTCTCTGATCTCCTGCGGCTTATAGTTTGTCAGAGAAGATGGAAAATTAGACAAGCATTCAAAATAATATGTAGTGAGGGCTATGACATAATCCCACAGTTGCCTTGCAAATTCTAGATTCTAAATAAGGCCTGTTTCTACATATCCTTGAGCATGTGTGATCCAGATGGATTATAGGAACATCTACTCTAGTGTAATTTTTCAGTTTTCCTCTAAATATTCACCAGAAGTGACCACTCTGACTACATGCAGCTTTAATTTACCTGGGGGTCGAGGCTCTGTGTGAAAAGGCAGTTAAAATAAACTCATATACAATTGGGAGGAAAAAAAGTCAAGTGCTAGTCTAATTGCCACAGAAAAGTAGAAATACAAAAATCACTCATTATTTGCACTTCATTTGTTCTGTCCCTTAGGACATCTACTTGGCCTCTCTCATGACGATTCCAAATTCTGTGAAGAAAATTTCGGTTCCACAGAAGATAAGCGCTTAATGTCTTCCATCCTAACCAGCATTGATGCATCCAAGCCCTGGTCCAAATGCACCTCAGCCACCATCACAGAATTCCTGGATGATGGCCATGGTATGTATAGTTCCATAGGCTCAGAAACAAAACTTGGAATTATTGCAAGTTGTACTTCATTATGTCCTCGTGATGTTCACCTTACCCTCTAAGACAGTGGTTGCTTAGAAAGTGTCAGAAAAAGGAACAAGGGGACTGTCTGTTTGTGTGTAATGCCAACGTCCTCAGTGGCATTATGGCAATGGTATTTTTGCTTTTGAATTACAAAGTTCAAAGAGAAGCAATGTGGGAGACCACACAGAATGCCTAGCCAGTGCCCTGAAAGCCTGGCTTTTATTCCCTCTTTCACCACTAGCTTACTGTGAGAACATTGGCAGATAATCTTGCTTCCCTGCTATTAATATGACTCTCAGAATTATTTGTTACATCCTTATTATAGGGGTGTGGTTAAAATGTAGGTGACAGTTCTGTCAGATTCTCTTTATGGCGACATAAAACCAAGAATGGAAGCTCTTTAGGTTTGCATTCACTAAAAAGTTTGGTTTCATCCTGACAGCCTGTTTTCCTGAAAGTGGAGTGAAAACTGCAGAACAGGAATAGAAAAATCAATCTGAATGGTGAGAAAACAGTTTAAGAATTTCAAAAGAAAATCCTTGGCTTTATCCCCTAAGTACAGTTCAAGAGCACAGCACATTTTATTAAGTTCTGCAAATCTAGGATTAGTGCTGTAAATTATATAAAAATACTAAGGAAGTCACAGTTTTAGAAATAATAAATTCTGACCCTTAAGTAATCTTTGAAACAAGCTGTTGCTAATTTCCTAGCATTCCTTGTTACCTTAAAATATTAGAAACACAGGAGAAGAGATGAGGTAGAGTTGGAAGAGATCTTCAGAGACCACAGAGTTCAAGTTTCTCATATTACAGAAATGGACATCTTCTCATTCCTTTTTTTTTTTTTCTCTTAAAACATGTCTCTTTCTAAAACTGGTGGTTGAAGTGAATGTGACAGAAATTCTTGATCATGATAATTGTTCACAAATTTATCTCATGATGTATGGTTCAAAGTTAGATAAACAGAATCTGCAATAGCTGTTTTTCCTTGTTCCACAAAGTTTATGGCTTGAAATTTTTGTAACTTCATAGTGAGTTGGCCATCTTGAGCTTTGGCTACATAATTACACAACAATTAATAAATTCAGTTTTTTTCAGACAAAAAGAAATTCCACTACACAGTTCTTTGCTATCTTGTAGCCAAAATGTTCATAAACTCATTTTTGCTATGTTAATGGTGAACTGGTAATGCTTTAGTTACTCTCAGCTACTTACATTTACTATTCCTGAAAACAATCCACACCCATCTTGCTTTAAAATTTCCCTTAATACAAAATAAATGTTCTTTGTTAGTTGAAATGATGGCCTAATATCTTGATGATTCAGAAACAATATCAAGAATCAATGTATTAGGTTTTTCCTAGACTAATATAAAGTGGTAATTTTCTGTTTAGTTAGCCCAGTTTAAAATGCTGATTAAATGCTGATAGAGTCCTGGAGTGAATGCTTACCTAATTACCTGCCTACCTACATTGATCAAGTCCATATCTAATAACGTTCCTCTTGGGTGAAATCTTAGTTTCCACTCTTAGTATCACTTTTACTGTTTTTCTTCAAGTTTCCTAAAAATGGAATAACATTAATATTTCATTTCAAAATCACACATTACTCATTCCAAAAGGTTGAGCTAAACTTTGAATCACTAAATGAACAGATTTAGTTGCTAAGGCAGCAAATACTTATGGCTAAAATTGAACCAACTTTTTTTTCCTTGTGTAAGTATTAGGTCAGCTAATTACAATGCTGTGCAGAATTTTGTTCCTATTGCCATATTTCTGGAATGATTCATTTATTTCATGTTTGTGGAATTCATGATTTTACTTTCCATGCAGTAAAGACGCTCCCAGTATTGTTTTCATTTTTTAAACATTATCTCTGTATTTAAAAGAATCTACACTCAGATTTTTTTAAATTTTACAACAAATTTTATACATCTTTCTGTGTCTACTCCAAAGGATCTCATGGTAGATAACAGCCAAAACCATACTTTTGCTAGAAATAGGTCTTATTCATTTGCACTGAGGAAATCACATCTGAATTCCCCATTTATATGTTAAATAAATAAATAAATTCAGTTACCAACATTTGTCGGACAGGAAATTCTCATAATATATTCATTCATTCATTCCTTTCATCATGCCTAGGCTCTCTCACATTTGAATGTGTTGGTTAGGCAGTCTTGTGTTTTAACTGCCCCATCCCACCAAAAACTTCAATTTTATCAGTAGCCTATAGTGAGTAAAGAAATTTCAGAATGATGAGAATCTAAGAAAGGCACTGTAGCTGTGACACAGTGGCAAAGTTCAATTACATTCATTTCAAAACAGACGCAGAACTGAAGCTACAATACTCTCTGTAGCACTGTCATTTACACTTGAATTTAAATAATTTAATAACGTTTAGATTGCAACCAAAAGCTGACTTAAGTCAGTTAAAGCCAAAGTATGACAATAGGAACTAATCAACAGGATTTTCAGATGGTGGCAGTTCTGACATTTCAACTCCAGATCTTAGGAGAGAACCAAGGGGACAGTCAAAGCCCAAGATGATGGAAAAACAAACAAAAACGCAAACAGAATACATCTTTGTTCGAAGACTAAGCTGATATCATATCATCAAACCTTTTCAATTTACGCGTAGGGAGCTACTCACATTTGCAAGCAGAGCCCATTCATTCATATGTAGTAGAAATAGTTCTACTATTTTTCTGTTCTAATTTTCTAGGCCACTAACTATTTAGAGCAAAAAAAAAAAAAAAAAAAAAAAATTAGTCACTTGGGTGCATAGGGGATGCCAGACAGGTAAGCTGAGAGAAAGAAGTAAAATCATTTGACAATAAGAGAGAAACCAGAAGAGCTGTAAAAAGTAGCCCTGAAACAGTAAAAGCACAGTGGTCTGGCACCATGTTCCAGAAGGTCAGAAACCCTCTTACCCCATTATTGTATCCTGCTGAAATCCCTCAAGATTTCAGCAGGATACAATAATTGATACTCAGAAAAGAAGTGATTTTCTGTTATTTAGGAAGGTTAAATTAGGACACTCATATAAAAAGCAGCAAAGCTATTGATGTTTTTAGGTAGATAGTCTCACAAAATGGATACAATTTTTAGGTGGTGTCTAAAGACTACATTACCTAGAGAATCCATTTATGTAATAGCTTATCTGTCTTGTTCCCACCTCCAGCAATGCTGGAGAAATGATGTCTTAGAGTACAATTAAATTTGAATCATTTCATTTGTTTTTAAAATTATTAGCCATAAGTAGCCAGACATGTGTAGCACTCTACCACTGCCAAATTTAAATTTCCTAATATTGAGTGTTTCCCGTTTTAGTTCCAACAAGAAATATGCAGCAATTAGGTTATGGTTGAAAAGTCAGTGTGCACATTCTAAAATAACTGGGCCTGCAGATTTGTGATTCAGAAAGGAAGAAGCCATGTCTTATGGAGACTACCTCCTCCAACTCAGCCTGGCCAAGATACTTGCAGACTTCCTGCAGTGTTTATACAAGTTAGCTCTAGGCAAGCTGGCTAGGAGTATGATCCTCAAAAATAAAGGTAAGCACTGGCAGAGAAACTGTTCAGCAAAAACAGTTATTAAATTTCTTTTCTCAAATGTTTAGTAACCATGAAGCCAAAAAAACAATAGCCCTGTCTGCTGGATCCCTCAGTTCACAGTGCCAGGTGATAAGAAGGACCACTGCCTAAGCAGACACAGCTCAAGAACACCCAAGACACAGGCTGCTAAGGAAAATCTAAAGACAGCTTTGAAAAATTCATATTTAAAGAGCTAAGTTTACAGCCACTTACTGAACACAGAACTTTGGAGAGAAAGTGGTATTAGAAAACCAATTCTCTGAATCCTTTGTTAAGTGTAGACAGTGAAGCTAGTAATAAGATCTTAACATTCAGTTTTTAAGGCCCTACTCATAAAATTCAAGGCCCATGATGGTATTCTCTTTATTTTCACAGTAAATATGTTCTTTAACATGGTCTGTGAGTAAAACATGTTCTTTAAGTCCACAGTGACCCATATGTTTAAAAAGCTATGCTTCATCCTTTAACACAGAGAATTTTTAATCGAATTTCCTTGGCATCACATCTGCTAAACAGTGTACTACAAACAGACCCCTTGAATTACTTTGGTCAGCAACCACTGTCTGTGCCTTTGTCATTGCCCAAGTTAGTTTATTCGTCACTGAACCCATAATGCATCAGTGACTCTTTTAAACATGCAAATAAAGACCTTAGAAAAGAGTTGCAAGACCAGGGAGATGATGCTAAAAGAAGAAACTTTGCAATGTTGTGAGCCTTCTTTGAATGAGTTTCATTAGGTATATTCATTGATTTTTCCTAGGCCAAGGATATTTGGACCAATTCGTTTTCTGTTTTTTTTTGCCACACCATGCAGCTTGCGGGATCTTAGTTCCCTGACCAGGGATCGAACCCGGCCCCCGGCAGTGGAATCGCAGAATCCTAACAACTGGACCACCAGGGGATTCCCTGTTTGGGCCAATTCTTATTTTCAGTGTGCGTGTATTAAAAAGGAAGAGAAGACAGAAATAACTACAGTGCTAGAAACGGGGCGGGTCGGGGGAATGAGAAGAATAAAGAACAACCAACCTTCATCTGATGTTTCATTTATCATTAATATGAAAGACAAACAGTGCTAGAAGTCAGATATAAAAAAACAAAGATTTTTCTGCTCCATTTCCTGGAGGCATGGCATACCTTCCATCACCCCAAGTGTACTTTGTGGCCATAGAGAGACTACCACTTTCTTTCCTTTATTTATCCATCTCAGATCACTGGCTCTTACTTTTTAAATTTTCTACTTTACTTATAACCTAACAGTTAACTTAGCATTTAACTTAACATGGATGGTGAAACCAAATATGTGATGTGCACACATTTTCATTGTCTTTCTTTTAGAAACAATCCATCTATAGACGCAGAATGTTAAAACAAAAGGAAGGAAGGAAGGAAAGGAGGGAGGGAGAGAAAAAGGAGGAGAGAAAAGGAAAAAGAACTTGGCAATTTTGTGGAACAGAATAAACAGACAAACTGTCAGCAGCAAAGCCCAGACAGGATTTCAGGCTAAGATAAATTTTAAAATATGTGAAGATATGGTTGAGAATAAAAGTAAAACAGATTAAGAAAAGTCAACAATAGATTGGACACTTTTAGAGGTCAATATAAAAGATTCTAAAAGACTGATCAATTTCCTCTCTCAGCCCTCCCCCAAATTGGACATATTTTTTAGATGAAAAGTGTATATCCGACCCACTATTACTTAAATCTTAAATATTTCATATCGTGAGATTCGAAATCAGGCTTTATATTGATTTTTTTATGGTTGTCCCTTGGCCCAAGTCTCCCCTTTGGTAGCACTGTCTGTACCTATTTTATTGCCAAAGGACATAATTCAACACATAGATGGAATGGATAGACTGTAGATTTCACTGTTAACAGAAACTAATGCAGCAACAAATCCTAATGTTGAGAGCATTAAAGTAATAAATGAATAGCAAATCTGAATAAGTCATTTTATTTTAAGTAAGAAAAGTTCATCTCCAAATGACCTCTAAGGGAAAACCATAGAGCTAAGATATCTCTCTTTTTTAATAGCCAAGTAAATATGTTATACATTTTTAAAACTTATACTTTGGTATTGAGCTTCATAAAGAGAGGCCACATCTTGGAGCCTCCTTTGTCATAAGCCGATTCCAAATTGCATTGTACGTTTCTTTTCACACATCATACATCATCAGGGAGGTAGAGGAGGTATCAGTGACCGCATATCCACGGAGAGGTGCTGAGTTATTTCAGCATGGGAGAAACGAGGTCAACCCATGCCACATGCACCCACACATGTTAAAGACTTCCCAGCTAATATTTAGTTAACCAGTCTTACAGTCTGTGCTTTTCAGTAAAATTTAAAAAAAGAGAAAAGTTTCTTCAAACAGCACTTTTGGAGAACTGGAAAGCATTCTTGCTGCCTCAGAGATCTGTTGACAGTCTTCTACCATCAGCAGTCCGCTATGCATTCCCTGGTTTACACAGGCCCTTTTTTATGTAGCAAGGAAGATAATGCTTTTCCCGGAGTTCCAAAGGGCCTCATCTCACTTTATCTTCTAAACAAAGCTTAGTGAGGTTTTACTATCATTCCTTCCTATTGACTTGCTGTTGATGTTTTTCTTTTAACTTAATGTTTTTCTCCCCAAGTTCTCTTTGGCTGGATACTGATTTTTAATGCTTTTTCTGGCTTGCCTTAAGAAGCTTTACCTCTTCAAACGTTCTGGCTCAGAAGTTAAGTAGGAACTTTGCTCTTTATTCATTTTCATATAATGCCTCCAACACAGATTGACAAATTTCAAGGTATTCGCTTTGAAGAAACTTGAGTGTAGTTGTAAAAACATTTGCAGTATACTTAAAATGTGCTGAATATTCCATTTCTCAGTGGAAAGTAAGATTTAAACATGGTTTTCTTTTGTTGAATAAAAAGAATGACTTGAATACATCTGAAATGTTGTTAAATATGTTGGGCATAGTACCAATAGGATTGTTTTCTATTTTTCTGGTCCCCCCTTATAGCTCTGTGAGCTAATTTTACCCTTCCAGTGTCACAGTGAGGAGAGAAACATTTCACAGATCTTAAAAATAAATTAGGGAGCAGTTAACTAATTTGGCCAAGAACACTCAGCCATTTAGTGTTTTGCCAGAATTAAACTTTAGACCAACTGTTTCTTCCTTTAGCTACCATTTAAAGGATCCCTACACATGCCTGCCCTTTAGCAATAAAATAAGCAATCTATCCACATGCTCAGCAGAGGCAGGATGGGCCTCTGAGCATAAAACCCTAACAGCTATGGGACCTTGGGTAACTGATCCATCTTTATATTCCTCAGTTTCCTTATCTGCAAAATAAAACAATGAAAGAATCTGCTTCATAGTGTTCTCGTAAAGATTGAATAAGCTAATACATTTAAAGAACCCGTGTCCCCTGCATCGGCAGGCAGACTCTCAACCACTGCGCCACCAGGGAAGCCCCAGTTATTTTTAGTATTGTTAATAATCAGTGTGTAAATCTTAAAATCAAGTAGACAGAAAAACACCAGAACTGATGGGCAATATGTAAGCTCCTGTATGAAGAGAAGAAGTTGAAGGAGTTAACTCACTGGGAAGGGATTTCTTAGGGAAGCTTTTCAGGGAAGGTGAGGCACATTTCAGCTTCTGAATTTGCACTGTCTATGTCAGCTTCTACTGACCTCCCCCGCCATCCCTTTATAATCCCCACATCACTACGTACTGAGAGCACCAACTTGTTTGTGACAGACACACTCCAAAGACCCAACAAATATCAACTGCATTCAATAACTGATACAAAGGGGAGAAAAAGGATGCAAAGAGTAAAAAAATGGGCCTAGTCCCAAGTTATCAAAGATGTTTTCTTTTCTCCTCCCACTGCTCCTGATATGTGATGCTTGAAAGCTCTTTATTAAAATTCTTTCAGTCTAAGAGAAAGACTTTATTTCCTTCAGTTTATTGG
Source organism: Delphinus delphis (assembly GCF_949987515.2). NCBI lineage: Eukaryota > Metazoa > Chordata > Mammalia > Artiodactyla > Delphinidae > Delphinus > Delphinus delphis. Next base: position 17,768,457 of record NC_082686.1, read on the forward strand.
GAGACCTTTAGGGGCAGATCTGGGTCATTTTTCTGTATCCCTAATATCTAGTATGTTTGCTAGAACACTGTAGGTGCTAAGCAAATGCTGGTTGAGTGCAGGAATGAATGAGGCATCCACTTGTTTATTACTTATGGAATTAATGGAAAGGTGACATGGATGGGGGATGGGTCCCCCCCGATGCAGGGGACACGGGTTCGTGCCCCAGTCCGGGAGGATCCCACATGCCGCGGAGTGGCTGGGACCGTGAGCCATGGCTGCTGAGCCTGCGCGTCCGGAGCCTGTGCTCCACAGCAGGAGAGGCCACAACAGTGAGAGACCCATGTACCGCAAAAAAAAAAAAAAAAAAAGAATGGGGTAGTTGGAAGTGGAGAAAGGGATATAGAAAGGGTGCAAGGACAAACTCTGTTTCTCAAAGTTGTAAACACCTATTTATTATTATTGTTGTTGTTATTGTTATTATACCCACTATCTTATTTCCTCTAGGTCCAACCCAGTTTCTGTTAGTCCCTCAGCACAATGACTATTTTCACAGCTAATTATTATGAAATAATTTTATTTAATCAAACCACTGCACATCATTATGTATGCCCCAGAGCACATCATCCATGGGAAATCCTAGTGGGTGCTGGTGAGCTCACAGAGGCGCTCAGCCTCATCCACAGGGAGTCCCCTCCCCAGGGCATCACACTGCAGATCTGTAGATGCATCGTGTTTCAGCACCAGCTGGAGTCTTGCATTTTCAGATCCATAATTTTCAAGGTTTGAAACAGAAACACAGAACAGTGGTCAATCTTGGTTATTCTTTTAGGTAACTGTTTGCTAGACCTGCCACGCAAGCAGATCCTGGGCCCCGAGGAACTGCCGGGACAGACCTATGACGCCAGCCAGCAGTGCAACCTGACCTTCGGGCCCGAGTACTCGGTGTGTCCCGGGATGGACGTGTGCGCCCGCCTCTGGTGCGCCGTGGTGCGCCAGGGCCAGATGGTGTGTCTGACCAAGAAGCTGCCAGCCGTGGAAGGGACACCATGTGGAAAAGGGAGGATCTGCCTGCAGGGCAAGTGTGTGGACAAGACCAAGAAAAAATATTATTCAGTAAGTGATTTTCTTGTCATGCAGGGCCTGGAGACCTAAGGTCTGATGTACCTTCCTGTGACACCTGTGGGGACTGGCCACAGAAGGCTCTATTTCCTAGTTAAAATATTTTTCCTTGAGGGATCTATTTACAGCTCCCTCCTTTACCTGCAAGAGCCATCCCCAGCTGTCAATTACTGGAGAAAATGCAGATCTCAGGTTATATCCTGTAGCAAATAAGTAGACAGCCCAGATTCTGTCTAATTGAGACCCCACGTAGGGCCCCAAATTACCGCTTGGGAGTTTACTTTCAAACTGCTCGTAAAGTTATTGGAATACCTTTATTTAAATTCGGTAAGGAAGTAACAGCAAAGCTGACACGTGGTCCTCATGCATACTTGGTGAACTCCAAAATGGTCACGCTTTCCCCCTCATGGCAAGTTAATCTAACTTCAGGAACTATAATAGCCACACCTGCTCCAGGGAGACACCTCCTCCCTCCCTGTGCACCCGGTCCAGCTTCATGTCAGCAACTGACACCTTCACTGTCAAGGTCCAAGCAAAGCATTTGTTCCCTCTCACTCACAACATTTTCAAAGTCCCTAGAAGAGTGTTGCCATAGGCGTGTTGCCTGTGCCTTTCAAGACTAACACACAAGCAAGCATCCTCAGATACCCTGACGCAGATACCCTGACACATACAACCAGAGGAAGTTCTTCAGGAATCCCCTCGGCAAAGGCATTTCTAGTATCTTCCTTTTGGAGTCTCTCAGCTTCCTGCTGCCTGCCGTGTTTCTATAGCAATAAACCTGGGATGTCATAACAGGACTCTTCATTCCCTGTGATGTGGGTGCTCTTCAGTATCTGTCCCATTTCCTCTTTACAGGGTGTAATGAAGCCAAGCCCAGGTCAGATACATTTATGCATGTGGCAGAGGATCTGTCACAGGTGGGACGTGTGATGTCAACAAAGGGACTGCAGAACTTCAGTGCTAAAGAGGGAGAAAAGATGGAAGCATAATCAACCTGGAATCATACAGAATCTTTAGCATCACACAGTTCTTTAAAGATGCAATATCAGGGTGGACGCAAAGTGAACCATGGTTCGGTGGTTATTAACAGAAATGTGCGGTATCAGAAGGTCCAAAGAAGCCACGAGCAACCCTTGCAGTGTGCTCAGTACTTAGGGTGAAGTGTTCAGACACTCTAGTGCTGGGGGGTAGGGGACAGAAAAGGTGGATTGCCAAGATTTGGAATCACATTGTAATTCCAGAGTGTTCAATACCTGTGACCATGTTAAATTCAGTGAAAATTTAACTGTGATGAAGTGTCCACCGAGCGACTGAATTCAAATGATTTCCAAATGTACATTCCACTGAGTCATTGAATGCATGTGATTTCCAAATGTACATTTTGAATGTTTTCCTCCCTTCTCAGCTAAAATATCTTCTATTTTCTGTTTTAGACATCGAGCCATGGCAGCTGGGGATCCTGGGGTTCCTGGGGCCAGTGTTCTCGCTCATGTGGGGGAGGAGTACAGTTTGCCTATCGCCACTGCAATAACCCCGCGCCCAGAAACAATGGCCGTTACTGCACAGGGAAGAGGGCCATCTACCGCTCCTGCAGTGTCTTACCCTGCCCAGCCAATGGTACGCTGCTCCCAAGTGTCAGCAACCATCATGTGTCGGGTGTAATTTGTATTCTAGCAGTATTAAATAGCGGAGGCTGGAGAAATAGCCTATTAATCTTGTACTGCACAGTTCCACCAGTATGCAAATCAATAACAAATACATGAGTGATTTTTAAATTATTATTATAAACAACTGAGTGTTCAGGGAGTAGGAAGAAAATAATTGCTGTTTTCAACTCTGTGTTGAAGATGAAAATCCTTCAACACTGGTGTAGAGAGACTCTGGAAAAAAAATATATCATCTATCATCTCCTTAAATGTATTTAAATGAACAAGAATATATCTAAGTTTCAGAACAGAGAGAGTAATAATGTGACATGCTTGATTTTTAGGTAAATCTTTTCGTCATGAGCAGTGTGAGGCCAAAAATGGATATCAGTCTGATGCAAAAGGAGTCAAAACATTTGTGGAATGGGTTCCCAAATATGCAGGCATCCTGCCAGGAGATGTGTGCAAACTGACCTGCAGAGCTAAGGGCACTGGCTACTACGTAGTGTTTTCTCCAAAGGTAACTGCATGCAGACGGTCCAGAAACAGTAGGCGTCCATGGTGGAAATTATTTGGTAGAATGGAGCCTGCACATACCAAATGTAAACAGTCATTATTTGGGGGGGGTGGCTAGGTTTTGGAAGGTTTCATTTTCACCTCTGTAATTTCTATATTTTCAAACTTGCTACAATAAATCAAAAGGATTTTGTAAACAGAACAAGTAAATGTTTTAAAAGCTATTTTTGAAAAAGTGTAACTCTCTGTCAAGAAGGTGAATTGCAAACTTAACTTCAAAATAGTATTCCCTAGGTACATTTGTAAAGGGGACTATAAAACAAGAAAGTTTTCTATTTTTCTGTCATCTTTTACTGAAGAATTTCTTTGGTGATTCATGAAGATAGATTCAAGATCATCATCCCTGACCTAGACTTTAAAATGTCTTGCACCTTTAAAATGAATCAATGTCCTTTTAGTTATACACATTTATAATATATGCATGTGAAATTATCCCTTGTTTTCCACAGAAGAGCGTTTTCTAACTTATTGAAGTTTCATTTCTCACAAGCAACATTATGCGGCAGTTTAAAACAGTTTATCTAATTTGCAAATAGGTGCTATATTTAAAACCATCTCTGTAACTGGTCTTCAGATATTTATGACATATTATTGAAAAATAAGTTAATGTCCAAGTTATGTAACATTTAAAATGTTTTATCTTTTTATTGAAAAATAATACATTTTCATTTAAAAATATTATAGAGAGGTAAAAGCAAAAATATTACCTGGAAATATAATCATTTAGAGAGCTGTTAACCTGTTGAAGAATACCCTACCTCACTTTATACACATATGCACCCTCATATACACACACTTATATGAAAGAGTTTTGTATATACACAAATACAAAATATGTATGTTTACACATATGACTATATATGTTACTTATACATACTTATATGCACAAACCACTGAGTCCATATACATAGTATTTTGTAACTAGCTTATTAAATATATGCTAATTCTTTTTTTTCAAAAATATTCAGTCTCTTCCAGTAAGTACTTTTCTCTGACCTTCCCAGACTTCTTTTTTACACAAAATTGTCTCTACTTCAGTGTCTCACAGTTCAACACAATAGGGAATGCTTTCCAACCGTTACAAGGTTGTGACTGTCCAGTGTAGATTTTCAATTTTGTTATAGTAATAACAATTATGCACAAGACAGAAATAGAGTCACAGATATAGAAAAGGGGAGAGAGGAAGGGATAAATTGGGATTGGGATTGACACATACACACTACTATATATAAAACAGATAACTAACAAGAATTTACAGTATAGCACAGGGAACTATACTCAGTATTCTGTAATGACCTATATAGGAAAAGAATCTAAAAAAGAGTGGATATAATGCATATGTATAACTGATTCACTTAACTGCACAGCAGAAACTAGCACAACATTGTAAATCAACTATAAAATTAATTAACAAAAAACAATTGTGTAAACAAAAAGGATGTCTGCGTTTGTGAGCCTGCTCGTATTCTGCTCTCCACACAAGTGACAGACAGTCCCACACTAAGTGAAAGATTGTTTCTAGCAATAAAAAGGCAAGACTATACCATGGGAACGTGTTACCCACACAGAAATGGAGACTAGGACCTCGGGTCTCCTAACACATTCGGAATTAAGCTCAAGAGATAAAGAAGAGAGAAAGGGCATAACCCCAATCTATCCCAGTTCTTCTTTCTGCCAATATGTCAAGAATTTTTCAGTTGGATACTCCTGGAAACTATGGGTTGTTTTTTTTTTTTGATTGGTTGTTTAGTTTCCAAAGTACTAGCCATTCCAATCAAACTTAAAACTCCCAAATTAGAACTTGCAATTTTATCAGAGAACCCACCTACGCAGGCCCAAGTGTTTCCCACTGCTAACGTGTTTCTCATTATTCAGGTGACCGATGGAACGGAATGCAGGCCATACAGCAATTCCGTCTGCGTCCGGGGAAAGTGCGTGAGGACGGGCTGTGACGGCATCATTGGCTCGAAGCTGCAGTATGACAAGTGCGGAGTGTGTGGAGGAGACAACTCCAGCTGCACAAAGGTGATTGGAACCTTCAATAAAAAAAGGTAACGTGAGAGAACGATTGCCCTTATCTGATCTGAACGAAGCTTTAGACTCTTGCAAAATTGATAAAGGAGAACTCGTGTTACATCATAAGCTATCTGTGGGAGGACATCTAGCCAGGACCTAGTTACACATTATGAATATGAGAAGTGAAGGGAAGGAGAGGACATGAAATGAGCTCTGCATGCCGACTGGAAATCCATGGCACCTCTGCGAGCAGATTAACTGCAGTAGCCGTGGGTCCAGGTTTTACAGAGTGTGAAAAAGGCAAAGAAAAAATCTGTGACATTCCACTTTAGCCATATCTTGCAGATCTGTTATTTCTGAAACACCATTTAGGAAGAGATGGCTGGTTTCCAACGTAACTACTGTTTTGTTTTGTTTTTTTACAAATACATTCTCATTAGGCTGTAGTTTTATTGAGAAAACATTTCTCAATGCAAAATGTAAGTTATCTGCAGTAGTGTAGATGGCAAGCCTGTTTTTGAGACAGCTATCCTGGTTTATATCTACTCTGTAAAGAATAATGTCAGTTTTCTGCTTCCTCTTATGGTCCTGATTACACTTTTGCTTTACCACTTTCTGGCGTGAAATATTATACTATCAGCTAGGATGGCTGAGTCAGATAAAGAGTCTGCTGGAATGCAGGTTTGTTTTTCCTCTTCACCAGACCACTCTTATGCTAAGTGGTCTTGGTCAGGTTCACCTGTATTCCTGATATATGTGCTGTGTTGTCTTTAACTGGAGAGGAATATACAAACCAAGTCAACAATAAGAATTTCTTAAAACAATCGCATGCCATGGTAATGTAAAAAACTAGAAATGACCTTTGATATGATAAAAAAAAAAGTATGGCTGGAGAATTTATTCTGTATTAAAATATGCATTACTAATCCTATTTGCTAGTGATATAATAATTATTCATCTAATTGTGTTGGGCCATCTAGGTCAAAACCCCTGCAAGTCCAATTATATCCTGTGTTTTAATATATTTCAAAGGTTCAAGGCTCCTTAGAAATGATCCAGTCTAACGTTTTGCTTTACAAATGAGGGAATTGGGACTCTGAAAGTTTAAGACTTACCCAGTTTTACTTGGCTGATAAATGCCAAAGTAGAGGCTATAGCTTAGGTCATAAAAATAGGATGCACAGGCCATTTGTAAAAAAGAAAAAAAGAAACCAAAAAAGAAAGAAGGGTAAAAATTCAGGAACCAAATGAGAAATAAAATTATTTTTTTAAAAAATAATACCTTACCTTATGTACTGTATGCTGTGTATCCTTCCTACATCAACTTATAAACCTCTTTTTATAATGCTAAATTTAGCATTAAGCTTTTTTATTTACAACAAATATCCACATATTTGATGTCACCTGAAAAGGGGAAGGAAGACATTCATGATAGCAACAAGCAGGATCCCACATAACTGCTTGCAAATTGATTTGACCAAGATTATAGTATGTGGTACAAATGACCTGTTTGAGTATCCTATATAAATTATCTTGGCCTAGTGTGATCGATAAAAGAGAACATTGATCTTGGAGCTGGAATATTTGCAATCACGCTCTGGCTCAGTAATTCACTAGCTATGTGATCTTTGAAGAGTCACTCAACTTCTTTACAATTAGCATCCTTGAGAGTAGAATGGAAATAATAGTAATTATCTTGCAAATGAATGTTGCTGTGAGGACCAAATGAGATAATGCACATTAAACTACTGCACTAAGTTCAAACCTCTTCACAAATATGATCCAATTTTAATTCACTCCTCCCTCAATTTTCTTCGTGTCAGTAAAGGGCAACTCAGTCCTTCTACTGCCTAGTACCAAAACTTTGGCGTCATCTTTCACACCTCATTTTCTCTCACACCCCACATCCATCCATCTGCACATCCTCTCAGTCCTACTTCCAACATATGTCCAGAATCTGTTTGCCCCTTACCACACAAGCAGAAGCACTGCCATCTGGTAGTCATTGTCTCTTGCCTGGACAAATCCAGCGGTCTTCCCACGGGTCTCCTGGCCCCTGGCCCCTCACAGACTCTTTTTCACAAAGCAGAGAGAGCCATCACTTTATCACCTAAGGCAGATGGTGGTATTCCTGGGCTCAACCCTCCAATGGCTACCTTCTCACTTAGAGTCAGTGTCCGAGATCTCTTCATAACCTGTGAGATGCTAAAACATTTGGTCCCTGCCCTGCTCTGAGTCCCTTCTACACTGGCCACTTCCCTTGCTCTGCACTAACATATTGGACTTCCCAACACTCCTCAAACATGGCAAGTGGCAGCATGTGCACTATTTCCTCTGCCTGGAACAATTTTTAACATTTAATAAGCAGTGCTTCCTCTAGAATTCCTTTAGATGTCTGTTAAATGTCACCACTACCCGCCCCCCAAAAAGGTGGTGGCTTCCATAAGTGAATAGGAGCATCTCTCCCCCATCCTCGTCGTTCCTCTATCTTCTTACTCTGTTTCTTCACAGCTCTTAATCAACAGATATTGTCACATATTTTGTTTGGGGGTCTAAGCCCCACCCCACTAGAATGTCCCTTCCATGGCAGCATGCTTAGTATGTAAGAATGCATGTATTCCTTCATGGCAGGTACTTGTACTGAGGAGATAGCCCTGAAGAAAAGAAGATTCCCCTGCCTTGCCAGCCACACTTCATACTTCATAGTTATATGAAAACATCTGCATTCATTCATGGTAGCCAAGGAAGCTGGTTAATGTCTAAAGTGTAAATAATACCAAGAAGGGTGCAAAGAAAATGAATAAAGAGTACAAAGGGAAACTATTTTACTAAAACATCAAGAAATCAGAGCATGACTATTTACAATAGCCAGGACATGGAAGCAACCTAAGTGTCCATCAACACATGAATGGATAAAGAAGATGTGACTCGTATGTACAACAGAATATTACTCAGCCATTAAAAGAAACAATAACTTGAGTTATTTGTAGTGAGGTGGATGGACCTAGAATCTGTCATACAGGGTGAAGTAAGTCAGAAAGAGAAAAACAAATACCTTATGCTAACACATATATGTGGAATCTAAGAAAAAAAAAATGGTTCTGATGAACCTAGGGGCAAAACAGGAATGAAGACACAGATGCAGATGTAAAGAATGGACTTGAGGACATGAGGAGGGGGAAGGGTAAGCTGGAACGAAGTTTAGAGAGTGGACATATACACACTACCAAATGTAAAATAGATAGCTAGTGGGAAGCAGCCGCATAGCACAGGGAGAGAAGCTTGGTGCTTTGTGACCACCTAGAGGGGTGGGATAGGGAGGGTGGGAGGGAGACGCAAGAGGGAGGAGATATGGGGATATATGTATATGTATAGCCTATTCACTTTGTTATACAGCAGAAAATAACAGAACATTGTAAAGCAATTTTACTCCAATAAAGATGTTTAAAAAAAAGAAAAGAAATCAGGGCATGAATCCTCATACTTCCCAGTGGCTCTGGAAGCTCAGTTTGAGGCCTGCGCAGTGCTGAGAGTTCCCAGCGATTCTCGTGAACATGAGTCAGACTCTAAGAACAGGATTAAAAAAAAGGCTCTCCCATCTAATTCCCTTACCCTATATTCTTCGCTTTCTTGACACTCTGTTTGGTATCATTTAAACTCTGAACGTCACCAGAACTTATTTTAACTGTTATGAAGTACAGTTGTTGGAGGAAAGGGATTCATGCAATGGGGACGTGGTAAAAGGAGTATAAAGTGTGAGTCGAGAGGCCTAGAACTGCCACTCATTAGCTCTGGAGTGAACTTGTGCAAATACTTTAAAACATCTCCACGTTATAGACTTTTTAGGTAAGATGGAATGTTTTCTCCTGGCTTTGTTTGAAGCCATTGTAGAAACATCTCATCTCTTAATATTAGATACTTCAAAAAAAAAAAATCCTCTGACAGAATCTAGTCCAAATGTATTAGAAAAATTAAGATAATGAATCAAATTAGGGAATTCCCTGGCAGTCCAGTGGTTAGGACTCCGGGCTTTCACTGCTGAGGGCCCATGTTCAATCCCTGGTCGGCAAACTAAGATCCTGCAAGCTAAGTGGTGCGACCAACAAAAAAAAAAAAAGCTAATGAATCAAATTGAATAGATAAGCAGCATCATCAGCATTGCGTCTTCTCTCTTCAACACAGTAGGAAGCTCTGACACCTGTCTGGCCATCATGGTAGGTCAGATGCCCGATAGAAAGGGGCCTTCCCTGGGGATAAGCCTCGTCTCCAATTCAGAGGAAATGTTTGAGTGGGTAACACATTTGGATTTTACATATATGAATCCGTTATCCCGTATCCTCTAAACTTTAGTAAGAATTCAGAAGTGAATAATTAAATTTCACACACATCCGTCAAACTGCACAAGTAAAGTATTTGTTTCCATTTAAATAACTAGGAAAGTAAAACATATGAGGACCTTAATGTGAAATTACTTAGGCAAAGATTTGGGCAAAAGATGACTCCTCCCTACTGGTCTAGTCCCTTGGTGCTTAATTAACCTTTCTGTCCTTGTGTTTTCTGCAACCTTATGGGTATCAGAGATATTTATGCCTTTGCCCATTTTCCTGAGCAGATGATGGGTCATTAGAGATCTATCTCATATGTCACTCACCATAAAGCATCGCTCAATTGACCATAACACTTTGCAGACCCTAAGCTTTCAGGGAAATTTGCTAAGGCATTAAGGATTCTTTTGTCCTTTGATGATTCTGGTAAGCTACGGTTACGCAGTTAAAGAATTTTATGTTCTATTTTCTGTCTTGCCTCAGGAAATCCAGAGTTTTAGTAGAAATGGAGTCAGAGCCTCTAACCTGTCTATAGCCCAACAAATAATTAAATCCGTGGTTTCCCAACTAGTCTGCACCTTGGAACAGTGTGGGGAACTCTAAAAGGACTGCTGCCTATGACCCATCCTGAAAGATGGGGATTTAACTGTTCTGGCGTCTGGGGATTTAAATTTGTAGGCTTTGGAATTTTTAAAAGATCCTCACATGATCTTAATATGCAAACAAGCTTGAGGAACGTTCATTGAAAGACTTCTATGAGATTAATTGAGGGTAGATTTTTGCTGGTTTGTGTTTACGGGCATTTTGTGCCAGAAAAAACCTAAAGTAGCTTTGTAAAGATGATAAGATTTGATAAGGATGTGTGATTTTTGTGTAAATCTTTAACTAAAGGTAGTATAATTTTTAAAACCAAGGCAGGTTGCTAACATCATCCTAATTTTGAACATCATAATACAAATGTATACAATGTGATAGTCTAACTGCAATTTTATTTTGTTCTAAGAAAATTAATTTTTGAAGGCAATTTAAAATGAAGCTTTTTAATACATTAAAACTTTATATTAAGGTAAGGTGAGACTTTTAGAGAATTTCTATTTGTTTATCCGTTTGTTAAGCATTTACTTACTTTTCTTTCCTCCCCTTTCTTTTTTTCTCTCTCCCCTGCGGACATTCCTGCTTCCAGCAAGGGTTACACTGATGTTGTGAGGATCCCGGAAGGCGCGACTCACATTAAAGTCCGACAGTTCAAAGCCAAAGACCAGACTAGATTCACTGCCTACTTAGCCCTGAAGAAGAAAAACGGTGAGTACCTTATCAATGGAAAGTACATGATCTCCACTTCGGAAACCATCATTGACATCAATGGAACAGTCATGAACTATAGTGGTTGGAGCCACAGGGATGACTTCTTACATGGGATGGGCTACTCAGCCACGAAGGAAATTCTAATCGTACAGATTCTTGCAACAGACCCAACTAAAGCCTTAGATGTCCGTTACAGTTTTTTTGTTCCCAAGAAGTCCACTCCAAAAGTAAACTCTGTCACTAGCGACAGCAGCAATAAAGTGGGATCGCCTACTCCACAGCTGCAGTGGGTGACGGGCCCTTGGCTCGCCTGTTCTAGAACCTGTGACACGGGCTGGCACACCAGGACGGTGCAGTGCCAGGATGGAAACCGGAAGTTAGCAAAGGGATGTCTTCTCTCTCAGAGGCCTTCTGCATTTAAGCAATGTTTGCTAAAGAAATGTTAGCCTGTGGTTATGATCTTCTGCAAAGACAACTGGATGATTCATCACTGACACAGTCGTGGTGAACACGAGGTCAACCGAAAGCACGGAAAGTCACACTTCAGGGTCATTGTCAACAGGAGTCCGATTATGGGCAGAATCTGCTCTCAGCGACCAAATAAAGATGTGCACTGCTTCATGGGACAGTGGTGACCTTGGAATATAGAAAGACTTGGGAGTTATTGAACATCCCCTGGGCCTACAAGAATACAAAAACACTGATGAATGTAGGATCAGGGGACATTTGAAGATGGCAGAGCAGTCTCCCCCTTGTCACCTACCTCTTACAGAATGTCTGCAAAGGCATCGTAATCATTTTCGTGCATATTATTTACACAGTAGCTTATTTTTACTGTTTGTAAATACATTCTTCCTTGGTATGTCACTTTATATCACTTGGTTCTATTAAAATATATATATATATATATATATATTTCTATAAAAAAGTGTTTGACCAAAGTAGGTCTGCAGCTGTTTCCACTCCTTCCAGTTTCTAGAAAGAGCTGTGGATGTTTTACTGGAAATTAAGAACTTGCTGCTGTTTTAAGAAAGATTTAGTATATGTTTAGACTACAGGAGATAAAATTTTCGTCAAAAACCGTTTTGACAGCAAGAATCTTCTGAGAAATTCTGAAAAGAAAAAAGAAGCTCAATATATCTAGTCATTAAATACATACAGGGGTCCATTTATTTAAGCCTTTGACTGCCTGTATTTTTTCAGGCAGCCAGCCAAACTAATGCATAATTAGGAGGTAGAAGAAATGGTTGTGTGTGTGTGTATGTTATCGAGTCTAAAAATTAGTTTCCTCCTGTTAGAATTTAAAAAGAAAACAAATACATGCTTCACCATATTTTCAAGTTATATTTTCACAACTGCTTTCTCTTTCTATGGTTCCCATCTGATATCTCACAATGTGTAATATACATTCAGAACACACAGCAAAGAGTTTTCTATCACCTTCAACACTGGTATACCTCTTACCAGCGAGCCTTTAAAATGCATTTTGTTTTTGCTTGTTTGTTTTGTTCAAGGGTTCTGTAGGACCTACAATGTTTTGTACTTCTTGTTGACTTGGTAGTTAGCCATATCTAGAAGTGGTTATCATTAATGTGGCTAGTGAAAAAAAATGGTTAGTATTAATAATACTGTTTCCACACCATAGGCAATAATTCCTTACATTGTCTTTTTTTCTTAATCCAAGTATACTTATACTGTACTTAAGATTTTTCCCAATTAGAAAGCATTTGGTTGTACCAGTAAGTATTTGAGTGATGAAATGTGATGGTCTTTGCAAAGTCTGCTCTTATTTCCATAGCCTGTCTAGCTAGGTTGTGAGTTAGAATAGTTAGACATGGAAAACTTTTACAGTCATCTGCATAAAAATCTCATAGACAGTAAACTGCATCCCTCTACCCCATAGCTCAGAAAACCTAAGATATTTCATTTCATTTGGTTTTTCTTTTTCTTTGTGAAATATCACAAAGCTACTTGTTTTTATAAAATTTTATAATAATCATACCAAATGTGCCTATTTGTAAAGATTTGCATATAAGGATATTAGGGAACTATTGTTTGAGTTTCCTTATGCTCATGAGAGTTTATTTTTATTATAAGATATTTTTAATATAAGAGGATTATGTAATTGATCTTGCTATATAGCACATTCATTTCAATAGACCAGGGGAATGGATGTCTCACTGTTTTAAGTATTTTCATAAGAAATCATTAAGAAATCAAAACTGTTAATCATCCTTTGGATTTTCATAGACTGACTTTGCTTTAGATGTGGTCCTTTTTCTTAATAAATTACCAGTTAGAAAAAGGAGGCCTATACAAGACTGGTAACCTCCATTTGATAAAGGTACCAGATATCAGGGACAGGGAGCAAAGCTATTCATATCAGTCAGAAAAAAAAATTAAAAATAAAAATCACACCGACCATTGACCATGCAGAGAGAATTAAGAGAAGGACCAACTTTACTTTTTCCAGTATTCAGAATAACTTGAATCAAGTACTTAAACTATGACAATTTTTTTTTTATCTTTTGTGGTTATATTGACAGCAACATTAAAAAATAATTGAAGAGCAAACATGATTTTGTCCTACTCTGCTTCTCCATACTGTATTCATAGATTTTTAAATATGATTTACCAATGATTCATTTTTTCCCCAAATATTAAAGTTTTACACTTCTCATGGGAGCAACCCTAGAGAGCTTAGAACAAATAAACCACTATTCCATGCTTTTAAGGAGTTTCCTTTAGGGTTTTTTGTTTTGTTTGGTTTGGTTTGGTATGGGTATCAACAGACTGACTAAGGAATGTATGTCTAAACTCCTGAGAAAATTTATAGACTGGAAACTGAAATTCAGAGAAATGGAGTGTTTGGTAGACATAGAGAATGATGAGCAAAGGGAAAATCCTCTATAATGAAGATAATTCAGTTCAGTTTCACATTGGGTTATGCCTTTTACCTTTCCATAGTTACATCTTGAATAGAGCGTAGGATTCAGGATGCTAGGGGCTACTTCCTAAAAAGAAAAAAAAAAAAAAACTTGTCTAAAAATGCTCAGGTTGGTAAGAATCTAATCTCACTCACAAAACTAAATACTCCAGGTTGTTTCATTAAATACTAAGGGAGCCCAGAAGAAAATAGCATTTATTTCTTTGGGAACAGAAAAAAGTCAAACGAAGCCCTCCCTTATTGTTTAGAGCTTTAAGGACATTGTTTTAATTTATTCAGCAAATTCAACTTCCTCTGCCTTCCTGTGGAAACAGTTTTAGCACATTAAGAATGAAGGGATTAATCACAAACAAAAAAAGTTGCAGCACTGAAAAAAAAAGTAATTTATTGTTTTTGCAACTGGTATGTGAATTTGTGTGATAAAATTATTTATTCTTATTTAACAAAAATATGTGCAAATTCTTCTATATTTAAGATGTTTTGCTGTTGTCCTACTTTTTAATTTATGCTTCATGTTTGTGTATAAAGTACACTTTGTGAGTTTACATAATATACGGCACTGGTTGCTTTTGTATTTTTTTTTTACAGAAAGCTTTCTGTGTGAAACAGGTATATATGTATATATTCCTCATGTATTCTTATTCTGATACTATCCCTTTTCTTTCTAAGTAAGTTTTAAATTTAATCTTCCATGGCTAGTAGTGTTCATCACTTGTAGTTATTTTAATAGGTCTTTTGGATTCCATTTAATACTAATTTTTCCAAGCTTCAGATAAGAAAAGCATTTATTCAAGCAACTAAGGTCTAAGTTTTAAACTAGGATACATAGGTAGCCTGGAAGCTTCCCACAGAAGCTAAGACACAATTCAAAATCAGGTCCATGAGCTTCACTGATGAACTTTGGACAAGGAGCTGTTGATACATCACAGCCTCCAAGTGATATCAATGATAATAAAACCAAATAATGTCTTTTGCTGCTCTAGAAACCCTCCTTAAAATTAGTATCATTCAGTCTCTAGTATCTTTAAGATTCTATAGATGAGAGTAAACAAAGTGGATTTAAATGATTCAAATGTTTGTAGTCATAACTGTTTCACCAAGGTTGGGATCTCCATTGATACAATATGACTTTTTACTACTACAAATTAATCTCTTGGAGGGATAATAGGACTTGAGACAAGCAAGGACACCTCTGAGCACACCAGCTTGCTCCTGACTATGATTTCACAGTCTGGTCATAGCAATAAGGCAAAGCACCTTTGGATACACAATTGACTAGATCAATCTCTGGTTCTGATGTTTCTCCCCTTTACTCCTTCCTCATTGGACAAGGTCATTGTAATGGTTTAGGTGAGGACAACAGCCAGAGTCAAAGAAGTTCAGGACTTGTGCTATAACTTAGAGTTCACTGTTTGTGAAATAAGATTCAAATTAATAATGGCTGGATTTTGCTAATAGTTTATGGCTGAGTATGAAATCTCATTGGTATGATTGGTGACTATTAGTAATCTATTAGTAGTTAAACTTGAAGCCATAAAAACACCTTACTTTTTTTTAACATTTCAAAGGTACAAAGTAAATGAATGACCTTGAAGACAGAAATGGCCATCCAAAGCTATAATAGAACCAAGTACAGGGTCAAGGTGATCTATCATATAGACACACAGAAAAGGAATTTACATGTTTTCTCTATTATTTTTCTCATTTGTCAACAACATGTAGTTTTAGGTTGTCAAACAGGTAGATCAACTTAGCTCAATAGCCCACTGAAAAATACAATCTTTCTAATAGCTCCCTGTTATCATGAACTACAGAAATGACTGCTCAAGTTATAACACATGAAACACATCAGTCTATACCACATAATTTTGTGTTCTATTCAATTAATGTATGAGAACATATTGAAACACCAACCCATGCATTAGTGAGCCAGAAAATGAGAATATACGTAGTGTTTAGATCAGAAAAGCTTTCAACCTGGCAAATATTTTTCCGGTGCCATTATATCATAATTTTTAATGCAGATTTTGTAGAAAAGATAAAGGAATCTGTTGTTAGAAAACGCTGGTTTTAAAATGGAGTAGGACTGAAACATACACATTCATTAACCCTGTTACTTGCACCCTCTTAATATTCTAGCACTAAGAGTAAGTTTGCTGTCTGTGGTCCTTATCTCATAGCTCCACTGGCTGATCCATGTGTACTGCCATAGGTCAAATGAAAAAAAAATAAATAATGGCCCATCATCCTATAAGGCACTGCCACATCAGAGTGACCCAAGTCTAACACTGTGAGGAAAACTGTGATTTATAAATAAAACAGGGCATTTTTTTCTTTTACTTTTCCTTTGGCACATCCAATGAACAATTGTAATCTTTATCAAGGTGCTAACATTTTCAGTGACCAACTGCCAAGTGTGGTATTTCTGAGTTACTATTTTATTCTACATGATTTTTCAATTTGCAAGAAAGAACTCTAAGCAGTTTGTCAAGCTTGGGCACAACTTGACACTCAAAGTTTGGGAAATTGTATTTAATGGTGATTCAGATTGGCAGTGTTTAGTGACATAAGCTACATGTACATTGAGGATGCTTAATGTGACGTCCAAACTTGAAGAGCATCAGGTTGGTGTAGCCCACTTTTAGATGTCATGTTCCATCACATACTAAGCCATCAGCGTTCCTTTCAAAGAAACTTGTCTGTTTCTTATACACAAAGGAACTTCTGTGTATATTTAGCTGGACTTTAAGCTTTGCAATATTTTATGTTCACACATACACTTGGCCACTATATCTCCATCTTTTCTGTAACAATTCACGACATATGAAAAACACTCACCCCATGCTGAGTATATCTAGGATAGAATATAATACTCTGTGTGACTTTGTGAAACTAGACTTTGGATTAAGAAAGTCTCCGGATGGTATTTTTGCATCACACGCTCCGGCATGCCATAAATGTAGGAGTCAACAAATACTGCTTACATTTTAGTGTGACACACTGATCAGAGCAAATCATGCACTTGCTTGTACATAGACTGCAGATAACTAAACAGATTGCGGGAATATGTTCGATTTGATGTAGGCACTGGCACGAATATTTGGTTTCTATATTAGAGTCTGTGAATCAAGTCAGATAATAAAAATAGATACAACTGAGATTCTTAAATCTTGAAAGATGCTTTCAAGGTAGAGTAAAATATTGAAGATTTACGTGCTGTATACAAGCAGTAAAATGTAAGCGGCTTTTTACACTCAAATTTCCAGAAGTGTTGGCATTTTTCAGTAAATATAATGCTGTTGGAAAACCAAAAACAATCTTGGAAAACTAAGATGGGTCTTGTTTCAAATGTCTCTTCAGCTTTGGCAAATTTCAAATCTGAAACGACTATTGAAAGCATTACTGTGTCTTGTAGCCTGCATTCCACAACAACTCTGTTATTCACGTAAACCACTTGAACTGAGACTTTTGGGACCTATACTGTAATATTTTTCATTAAGGAACAATATCTTATTTTGTAAAGCATTTCCCCTATGTGTGACTTTAAACTGTAAAATTAAACATTGGCTTTGTGGTTTCACTGGGCATAATAAATGTAAATTGTAAACTAGGTTAAAGTATGTACTGCATATAATATGTTTTAGAGGTGGAAACTATTGTCCATTTATTTTTAATTTTCTCATAACAGCAATTGGACCAAGCCAGGTCTTAATGAAGCCCTAGGTTCTCTATAATTTCTCCCATTCCTCATTCACATTGGCACAGACAATTAATACTTTTTCTCTCTTAAAATACAATGAACTATATTGCTTCAAGTTCTTCTTACCAACTACCACCTGCTAAGTCTGTCTAGTGTCAAACTTCTGGTGTTAAATTAGAAGCAGCAAGCAATATAATCTACCTGCTTCATCCTTTCTTTTTTAAAAATGAACATATTCTAGATATAAAACTAAAGAGCCAAAATAATAATGCATGCATGGAAATTCAAAAAGAATTGATATCCACTAGCAAAAGCCTATTTATTAATATTTGGTATCAAGTTTATAGTATTAGGATTCCGAAGGACAAGAATTCCTTCTAAACCTGAAATCATTACTATTAGTATATATTGCAAACATTGAATTTCTCTCTCTTATCAAATAGTATTTCAGAATTGTACATTAAATTTTATTCTTGGTAGGATGTATACTTTTGAAAGAAATAATTTAAAATGCTTAAACATTTAAAAGCATGGTATATAATAATTTGGTTAAGATTGGTTGAACATCTCTTTGGGTCAGGCCCTGGGTGAACACGTCACAAACTTTCTCCCAGGTGTTTCTCTCCATGACCCCTATGGCATTGGTCTTAAGATCCCAATATTGCAGGTGGCTCTCACATCATCGTAACTGTCAATGGTCATCTAGGTGTCACCAAGTGCCAGGCACTGTTATAATCACTTTAGATATTTATTATCAATTATTGGCTTTTCAAAGCACTAGGAGTCTTAAATCCATATGGACCAAGAGTCTGAGGGAGGGATTGCAGGGTGGATGGAAGAATGTGTGAGATTGGGGAGATGAGGGGAAGTATTTAGATGTCCTAATGTGTGGACCCTTGAGTAAAAGCAAGAGTGGTCCTAAAATTCCTATTAAAATGGCATGGAAACTGGAAAATCGGGCAAGCAGTGAGAGTAGAGACAAGAGCTTAGAGTGTACAAAGAACTATTGTTTAAGGAGAGAGAATTTGATGTAGAAAACTAGTAAAATGGCTGGAAGAGGGAAAAAAAAACTTTGGTATTTAATCTTACAAACTCCTTCACGCTAATAATGAGCTGGTTCAGGCAAGGTCGAAGGTGTAAAAATGGTCCTGGGGGTAGTTTTTAGATTAGGAGTAAAATGAACAAAGAAGATGGTTCAAAATGGAGCAATAGACATTTGAAAAGTCCAAACCATCTTTAATTCCTAGATTCTGTAGGGTTTTTCTTGATATATTATTGTTGTATCCGTTCAATTAAACTTATGTTTTCCCACGGAATGAAAGATATGTATGTCTTGATGTAGACACAAGCAAAGGAGCATAGCTCTGTTTTTCCCAATTTTCCTCCATATCCATCTCATAGGTAAAGAGATTCGAATTCCAGAACGATTCACCAACTGGGGCAGTTCCCAGGGATGGAGAAAGATAGTAAGCAGTCCCAGAACCTCACTCTGACTTGAATTTCATTAACTTTGCCATAATATTGATTTCTGTTTTTATTTCTATATGCCCATAGCACTTTGCCTCCCTATTTCTGCTTTCATTGGAGTTTGCTTTGCTTTTGTTGTTGTTATTTATTATTAAAAGCATCTAGATCTTGGAAAGCAGGAAAGTATATTCTTAATCATTTGTAGTAGACTCACCCCCAAAACAGTAACTGAACTAGTTTTAGGTGTAAAGAATTTTTCATCTACAAAAGTGTTGGGGACCACTAACCTATTCATCTTCCAAATAAGTCTGGTACCTACTAGACATTGTAAAGAATTTATCCAGAGTGTCCCTTTAGTCTTGAGCCTTTTTACTATCTCTTTCCTATTCAAAGATGTTTTTTCTTGTTCCTTGGATTTTTTTTTTTTTTTTTGGTACACCTATGTTCATAGCAGCATTATTCATAAAAGCCAAAAGGTGGAAGCAACCCGAAAGTCCATTGACAGGTAAATGGATAAACAAAATATGATAATACATACAATGGAGTATTATTCAGCCTTTTAAAAAAAGAGAAATTCTGACACGTGCTACAACGTAGATGAACATTGAGGACATGTTAAGCAAAATAAGCCAATCACAGAAGGACAAATACTGTATCATTCCACTTATGTGAGATAGTAATTGAATTAATGGTGGTTACCAGGGGCTGGTGGGAGGAAGGAATGGGGAGTTGTTGAATGGATACAGTTTCAGTTTTGCAATGAAGATAATGGTGGTGATGATTATGCAACAATGAAACTACTTAATGCTATTGAACTGCACACTTAAAAATCATTAAGATAGGGTCTCCCTAGTGGCGCAGTGGTTGAGAGTCTGCCTGCTGATGCAGGGGACACGGGTTCGTGCACCGGTCTGGGAAGATCCCACATGCTGCGGAGCAGTGAGGCCCGTGAGCCATGGCCGCTGAGCCTGCGCGTCCGAAAAAAAAAACAAGGTTAAGATGGTAATTTTATGTTTACTTTTACCAAAGTTTTTATAAAAAAAACCTCACAGCCTAGTCTGGGGTGGGCACACATGAAGGAGCCCACATTTTCACCAAAAGTCGTTTATCAGAGTAATGGCCTGCAAGAGCCCTGAAAGGACGAGGGAGGCCCTGAGGAACTTACATGTATTTTGCACCTATATTTGGGGGGAGGGGACTGACTGGAAATGGCACAAGGGGCTTCATCCATTCCTTGATTTTCTTCCCGATTCAGGTAGAAAATGTCTCAAAGACTCACTGGGGTACCTGTGGGAACACTGGTAGTGTATTTGATGAGAACCTAGAAAGGGGAGATTTTTTTTTAAATTTAACTGTTATAAGTCAGCAAGTAGATAGGATGTTGACACATGAAGGGGCAGGGCAGGGAGGACATCTAGGAGCAGTGGCTGGTACAGCACCTCGGGATTTGCAAGAACACACAGCTTCCATGAGGTTTGGGAATTCCGCCAATCACAATCCACTCTACTTTGATTAAAAGACGATCATGCCGCTTGATGTAGCCTCTCCATCAGATTTGACTTGGACTTACTTGTGGCTCTTTCCAAAAATCAACTTTGCCCTCAGATAAGAACTTATACAATACTGAGAATATTCCAAAGAATAACGGCACCACCCCTGGAAGCTTTAAAACAGAGAGCCACTGAAGTGTAATCCCATAGGGGAGCAAGGGGAGATCCCTGGTCCACCAAGACGTGCAAGCCTGGAATGTCAGGGGTATCCCAGAAAGAAACACGCATAAAATGGAGCTTCACGGGAGGGGCGCAACTCTTTGTGCCCGTCCTGGGCTCCTTGGATCTTAGTTGTGTTGTTTTAGGCAGTTTGAATATGGGAGCTCACTTAGAGCTGGATGTTATCAGACAGAAGATACAAAAGACACAAGAGCCCATTAGGTGGAACCCTGAAGAAGTGGCCAGAGCTGTGACCACTGTGGGTATGTCAGACAGAATATTAGTCCACAGGAACAAGCAATAGATATCCCTTCCCTCGAGATGATGCTAATAGTCGCTTTTGAGCTCCTCCACTGCGATCACCTAAGTCCAAACCACCAGCATTTTCCACCCTGAATGATAACAAATGCTTCCTGATGGTGTTTCCTGCTTCCTTCAGCAGCCAGACTGATCATGCAAAACCGTAAGTCAGATCATTTAACTCCTTGGATGAATATTCGCCAATACCTTCCTACCTTACTCAAAGTAAAAACCAGTGTCCTTTTCATGGCTTTTAAAGCCCCCAAAAATCTGGTTCCTGCCTCCCCTCTGACTTCCTTTCCTGTTTTCCTCACCCTGGTCCAGCTGCTTTACCTCCCATCTGATTCACTAAGTACTGAGCAGAACTCTTTGCATAGAACATTTTTGCCCTTATAAACACTTACTTCTAATCTTCCCTCAAGTCTCTACTTAAATGTTGTCTCTCAGAGAAGCCATCCCTGACTACCCTAAATCAAAGAGAACCATCCTTCCTTCATTTTTCCTCATGGCACTTATAATCACTTGAAATTTTATTACATACTCATTTGTATATGTCTGATGATCTATCTCTCTATCTATACAAATGCACATACTTTAAGGGCATAGTCTTTGTTTTTTCCACTACCATATCACCAGCTTCTCAGAAGGTACCTGGCATATAATAAGTACTCAATAAGTACTTGTCGAATGAAGGAAGGAAGGAAGGAATGGATAGCAATCCAGGAAGATAATCATCATTAAGGGGATTCAGAAAATGGTCAAAGTTATCTTAGCAAGTGGGGAAAAAACATGGTAATGAAAATATTTTAAACAGGTAACACTGACATTTTAGACAAAAGGCAAGCCAGGGTTAGACCAGGGAAGTAGGGGAGCCAGGGTAGATGGGTGGTAGCAAGAACTCAGCTCCTTGGTTCCAAGACAGATCTTTAGTTCCTAGGATGGAATATTGAAAAGACAGAATTCTAAAGATACCCCTCCATAATTCCCATCCCTTGATTATTCAGTCAAACACTAATCCAGGTACTGCTCTAAAACTATTTTGCAGATGGAATTAATGTTACTAACTCCCCTAACTTAAAATATAGGAAGATTATCCTGGGTTAACTGGGGGTCTTCAAGTAATCACATAAACTCTTAAAAGGAGAAAAGAAAGGCAGAAGAGGAAGCCAGCGAAATTCCAAGCAAAAGAAGGATTCCATGCACCATGGCTGACTCTGAAGATGGAGAAAGGGAGCCAGAAGCCAAGGAATGTAGACAGTGTCTAGAAGCTGAGAATGACCCCTGGCTGACAGCCAGCAAGGAAACAGGGACCTCAGTTCTACAACGGCAAGACACTGGATTCTGGCTACAATATGAAGGAGCCTGGAATTAGAGTCATCCTCAGAGCCTCCAGAAAGGGATGCAGCTCTGTTGACACCTTGATTCCAATCTGGTTATACCCAAAGCAGAGACCCAACAGAGCCATGCTGAACCTAGACATCTAGAGAACTGTAAGATAATAAATTAGTGTTATTTTAAGCTGCCAAATGTCTGGCAATTTGATATGGCACTTACAGAAAATGAAAACAAGGAAAGATCCCAATCTAGAGTGGAGTATTAGAAAGTCTACCAGTTTAGACCCTTAATCAGAATGGACAAGGTTAAGAACCAGTTCTTGGGACTACATTATGAGAAAGGGGAACACAAGAAAAACACAGAGTCCAACCTGCTAGAACGGGCACAAAGGCTTGAGGTCAGACCCTCATCTAAACTAACTTTGATATGGAGTCACTTGGGCTGCTGGACAGTGATCCATATATACACCCTGACTCAAGGACAGGATTAGCTAAAAGCTTGCTGGGAAATGAGAACCTGTAGCCACAGTGATAAGAACAAGCAAAAACAGGTTAAAAACAGGGGCAAAAGGGATAGGAGTTCATGGAATAAAGAAATCTATTGCCTGGAAAAATGTTTTCCAAAATGCAGCTAAGAAATCTTTTGTTGGCAATAAATAAATAAAGGTTTTGATCAAATAAGTTAAAATTTTAATAAGGATGTTCTGATTTTGTATTACTATTAACAAACCATCCCCAAATTTTGTGGTTTAAGACAACAGTTTTTTGAACCTCATGATCTTGTGACTCAGGACTCAGTTGGGAGATACACCTCAACTGGTGTCATGTGATGAGATTCATCTGGTAGCTGGACTGGACTGGAGGGTCCAAGATAGGTTCATTCACATGCCTGGTATCTTGGCAAGGACAATGAGAAGGTCAGGCTCAGCTGGGACCCTCCTTTTTTTGTAGTCTCAGGCCTTTCCCCATGGTCTTTTCAGCAGGTTGTGGTCAGTCTTCTTATGAGGTGGCTCAGGGGTCCAAGAGTAGGTGTTTACAGAGAACCAGGTGGAATCTACAAGGTTTCTTAAGGCAAAGACTTTGAAGTCCCAGAACATTCTTTTTTAACACAACTAATTAAAATTTTCACAATGCGTGATTCAGCAACATTCATAGATCCTTCCTTGATTCATCCAAAGTTGAAAGATTATACAATATGCTGTTCTTTGTACTTGTCAACCTTTTAAAGTTAATTCTTCTGTGCAACCATGTCATTTATACACACAAATATATGGAAGTTTTCATTTCAGAAACAACAATGTTTAGAATTACAAAGGCATAATAGTTAACAATTAAGTGGAAATCATTACCCTTTATATTCATTTGAGTACAAAATCAGTGACTTACAGACAATAAGTCACACAGTCTTGTAATTAACTTGGTGTACCAGCCCTAACTCTGGGGAATCTTTCTGGTTGGTTGGGGAAGAGGAATTGATTTTTATTGTTTTGTTTTGTTTTGTTCTGCTTTGTTTTTGTTATTGCTGTTTTCCCAATCTGCTTGCTTTTCCCTGAAAAAACATTTCAATGTGTCTAAAAAGTTGTCATTCTGTGGACCACGAGTGTCTGACTTAAGGAGGTCTCAAATTTAATATTTCAAAGAAAGTTTTGAATATCAGCTGTACATGTGGAATTGAATAAATAAATATTTAGTTTCTAAAATATATTAAGCCAGATGTATACAATAGAATAATAAATTGTTCAGTCATCTGCAGGTCATTTCATAAGGAAGTAAAGTCCTTCTAATTAAGAGGATGAAGACTTAGGAAATGTGCTGTTTAGGAAATGTGTATAACACCTTAATTTGGCTCTATTTAATGCAGCCACCATCAAGTTCTAGCTCCTTTAAAGTGATAGACCTCACTCCTAATCCTATCAGTTCCTCTGCCATTGGTCCTACAGAAGGCTAGTCAGAGACTATGGATGAATCAATATGAACCCATCAACACAGACTTTAAAAGGCATCTACTGCTGAAAAGGGGTCAGGAGTTTATAGAAAGCACAGCTTGTATGTTGCATCTTTCTCCTAATGAAAGAACAAAACTGTTTCAATATTGGTGGAATATTTCTGTAGCCCAATATTTTTATTCTTATAATCCAGAAGAGATAGAGTCCTAAACCTTCTTTGGATTTTGACATAGACAAGACTCCAGTATGTGAGTCCGGAGACAGAGTTTGACATGAAATCTATGACTACCATTGCAGATGCAATTTTTTTTTTTTTTTTTTTTTTACTTTGGGGTCATAGGAAGACAGAGATCTCTCCAAAATAGGCCCTTTCTGGTTGTTCTATTTTCCTGAAAATAATTTTTCTCTCAGAGTAATTTTCTTTTGATCTTCCATTTATCTTCTTTTTAACCTATATTGTATAAGAAGTTTAAATTTCTTGAGACAAAAACCACTTTAAGACCCTGATTAAAATTATGGTTTGTGCACACAAAATATTATGTACAATTTCTAGAGAATTCATGGACCTTTGAAGCTAAACAAGAAATCCAATGCAACAGAAAGAAAAATAAATATGTCATAAATAGAAATGTTCTAATAAACAACTTTTTGCGAGTGAAAATTTTGCTGTTAAGATTAGAATATATTTGGTATACACTGATAAGTTTTAAAAAATATTTACTGATCACTTAAATAATATAGCTTGTAATGATATCAGGGTGCAATAGTAAATAATTCACAATTCCTCAAGGACCTAAAGCCAAGGTGCATATAGGTGACAAAGAAATTGTATTGCAGTGTCACAGTTTCTCTGATACAGTTAAATACAGTGTCAATCGTGTAATATAGTTGCGGAAGAGCAATTAAGACTCTTGAAGTGTGTTAATACAGTTACATACAATGATTGTCCTCCTATTCTGCATGTTGCAGACACTGTTAATGTTAACATATGCCACCCTCCCTCCTTGCTCTATGTTAACAATTGTAGGGCAGACAAGACTAGGTCATTGAGAAGCTGAACCAAAGCCAACAATCAACCATCTTTGGAATACTTGTTTTGTGAGAACATTTTTTTGAATGTTTAAATCCTTACTGAATTTTCTGTTTGTTGAGACAAAAGCATTTCTCATTGACTAAAGTTCCCATTTCAATCCTGGGAATACTAATTTAAAAATAATATAAACAGACTGAAGCTCCTTTAGGAGAAAGAAGTTGGAAAACTGAAGGAACTTAAAACTATGTCCTAGAGCTTCCCTGGTGGCGCAGTGGTTGAGAATCTGCCTGCCAATGCAGGGGACACAGGTTCGAGCCCTGGTCTGGGAAGATCCCACATGCCGCGGAGCAACTGGGCCTGTGAGCCACAACGACTGAGCCTGCGCATCTGGAGCCTGTGCTCCACAACAAGAGAGGCCGCCATAGTGAGAGGCCCACACACCGCAATGAAGAGTGGCCCCCGCTCGCCGCAACTAGAGAAAGCCCTCTCACAGAAATGAAGACCCAACACAGCCAAAAAATAAATAAATAAATTTA
The DNA here is from genome assembly GCF_949987515.2 of Delphinus delphis. Taxonomy (NCBI): domain Eukaryota; kingdom Metazoa; phylum Chordata; class Mammalia; order Artiodactyla; family Delphinidae; genus Delphinus; species Delphinus delphis. The sequence continues at coordinate 17,794,401 of NC_082686.1, forward strand.
TTTTAAAAAAACCCCAAAAAACTATGTCTTATTTTGTATAGTTAGAAAAAAAGTTGGAAAGGGACTTTAGAACAAAATAGTATATGTTTTCAAATAGTTGATGGGCTATCATGGGGAAGAAAAATTATAATTATTTTACATAACAAGAAGAATAGAATTAAAACCAATGAATTGGTCAAAGTAAAAACCAATGTAGGCAAAAGTTTCTACCAATCTCACACTCTAATTTTTCTTCCAAACACAGGTGCTCTAGAAGTACCATAACTGTAGAGGTTTATTTTTACCATTACCCTTCCCCAATGACTTTTTCCAGAACTGTCGGTGTATGCTTTGGGGATATATAAATATGTATATGTGTTTTTTATATATATATATATATATATATATATATATATAACTTGTAAGTATGTTCAATAAATATTATCTTATTATTCCCTTTCATCCTATAGACTACTGTATACTTCATGACACAATGTTGGCCAGTTATAAAAGCCTAGTTTTACTTTTCCCTAGTACAGTAGTTCTTATTACGGGGAAATCCACCCCTTCCTCCAGGGGGATATTTGACAATGCTTGGGGATATTGTTGATTGTCACAGTGCAGGGGCCAAGATGCTACTGGCATCTAATGGGTAGAATCAAGAGATGCTTCAAAGTATAGACCCACCCCCCCATAACAAGGAATTATCCCATCCAAAATGTCAATGGTGTTGAGGTTGAGAGATACCACCATGGTAGATGACTCCCACCCTGCTTTGCCTGTGGGATACATATTCTCAAGAAACTACTTCTTACTTTCTAACTAGATGTGAGTCAACATGTCTGTGACTCTTTTCTCCCTAGTGCTATGAAAGCTGGAGCAGCAGCAGCTGGGAGCCAGTGCTTCATTTTGGAACATTGGCATTTTGTGTGTGTTTCTTCATAAAAGAACCAAATAACCTTAGGTAGGTTATGAGCTCTGGGCATTTGCGGGACAATTGGTGGATTATGCAGGTAAGCATGGCATAGACTGATGACAGGCAATTACTATAAATCACCCTTAGTCTGACTTCCAGCCACATGCAACCGATTGTAAGAAATGTGAGGAAACTAGCCCTGGTCCATCCATTTTAGAAAATGAGTATTGTGCCCAAAGCCAGGTTTGCACATTTTCTGAATGAGCTAAGTGGAATGTTTCCCATATAGCCAAGTGAAAAGAATTGAGAAGAATGAAAGTTTTGTTCCTTCAAGGGCATTTTTAAACAATGTTTTATTTTAGGTGCAAATAACATATATATTTAAACAGTAACTGCTGTAAATGAGCATATTTTAATTTCTAGGGAATTTTAGAAATACAAAAACTCTAGGAAATGCAAAAACATGGTAGTACAACAGACAATCCGAATTCAGTTTTCCATGAGTCACTAGCTATAGATATTGGTTTTTGTTTAAGAATAAGAGTTAGATAAAGGCTTATATATGAAGATTCATGCCAAAATACACATTCTCAAACTTGGGCATTCAAAATAGCCCAAATGATATTCTAATTGACCACAGAGGGAAAAAAACATTTTTGTTTTTTTTTTAAATCATACTAAGTGAACTAAGTTGGACAGAGAAAGACAAATATCATATGATACCGCTTATCTGTGGAATCTAAAAAAAAGATGCAAATCAACTTATTTAAAAAACAGAAACAGACCCACAGACTTCAAAAACAAACTTACGGTTACCAAAGGGGATAGGTGAGGGGGGAAGTGTCCATTAGGAGTTTGGAATTAACATATACACACTACTATATATAAAATAGATAATCAACAAGGACCTTCTGTATAGCACAGGGAACTCTACTCAATATTCTGTAATAACCTGTATGGGAATAGAATCTGAAAAAATGGATATATGTATACGTATAACTGAATCACTTTGCTGTACACCTGAAACTAACACAATATTGTAAATCAACTCTACTCCAATATAAAATAAAAATTAAATTTAAAAAAGTTCTTTTAAAAAATTTTATTTCTTTTTTTCAACCACAATTTCCTAACTTAGAAAGGAAATCACCAATATCACAATAGCTAGAAATATGGTCAAAACCAAAAATGAGCCACAACGCACAATATCTGAGAGATTAGGAAGAATGAGAGAGAGAGAGGGAAGTTCACAAACGTTGTTAAGAGCAGGTAAGATTAGGGGAGGACACACTATGAAATTCTTCTTACATTTTCATGAAGTTATTATTCATTTTTAGATATATACAGTGTACTTGCCACTGGGTCCCATCCTGCCAAACCAGAAGGATTCCTGAGGTTCTTGTTTATTTCTGCTGTTCCAAGTCATTACCTTCCACCTCCTAAAAGACTCAACACCACAGCTTTCAAGTCAAGGCCAAAGACACTCCATCTTTAGAAGCAAGTGTACAATTTTAAAAATGATTGCACTTTGATGTGCTTTGTTTTTCTCACACAGAAATGATTTTCAATCATAAGAGTCAGTCTTGGCTCAAGGCAAAACGTGATACGCTATGACTGGTATGTTAACACACACAAGCCATCAAAACCGAGGACCATCTCTGAAGTAAGTCAGAAAGAGAGAAACAAATATCATATATTAATGCATATATGTGGAATCTAGAAAAATGGTACAGATGAACCGGTTTGCAAGGCAGGAATAGAGACAGAGATGTAGAGAACAAACGTATGGACACCAAGGGGAGAAGTGGGTGGGGGGTGGGATGAATTGGGAGATTGGGATTGACATATATACACTAATATGTATAAAATAGATAATTAATAAGAACCTGCTGTATAAAAAATAAATAAAATTAAATTTTAAAAAAAATTAAAAAAATAAAAATGTGTTACCTTGGTTCTGACTCCCTGTGCACGTGACAGAGATCGGAGAGTGAATAATTCCTTTTTGTCAGTTCAAAGCTAAATTCTGGAGGCAGCATGTTTTTCCTGGATGTCTAACTAAATCTTCTTGGCTAAATTTACTAGATCAGAGCTACAAACCTCCAAAACACTGTTGCATTTAGTAACACAGTGGGTTCTCATTTGTGGGGATTCCGCACTTTGAAGAGTATTTACAGCTCAGTTCTTCACCCTAGAGGGCCTGACTCTGGGATCCAGCAGATGATGGCTACTCATAGCATTCCAAATCCAACCAACTTTTCCAGCCACACGTCCAACTATCATATCTGATCATACGCACCTATAATTCTGCCACAAAACCTGCCTTTTTTCTTGAATTTTCTTTGTGTGCCCAAGTGTCTGTCCTTTTGCCACGTTGTTCTTTCAGCCTGGTTGCTTTTCCATCATGCCTCCCAACAAAACCCTTTGCAGTTAAAAGTCGTATTTTTCATGAAGACTGTACAGATCTACTACACACACACACACATACACACACAAGCGTGCACACACACACACACTCCCAGTCAAAATCAGTTACCATGTCTTCTAAATGCCCACATTTGGGTCCCTATATTATTATACTCTTCTATTTTTGCTTCTTTCCCTACCTCACTGATTTTACAACCCCACATTGAATTATAAGTCCTTTGAAGGCAAAAACCCATGCTTTCAAATCCTTATATTTGCAATCACTGCCAGCTTATTGTCTGAATGACTGCATGAGTGTATATTTGAATATTAGTTTGGACAAACACTATAGATATTCATTTATAATACTAAATCTAAATTTTTAAATGCAATGGCTTTATGTAGATTGTCGATGCTTTGTTCTCATAGGTTTTTTGCATTCATTCTGATTTTTTTAATGTAATACTAGACATTCTTTTTCTTGATTATCGAATCTTTTATGACACCCCACCCCCTCCTTAAATTTTGGGTTGCTGACAAATTCTTCACTCACCTCATCAGAGACCTGGTTCTGAGATGGAATCTCCATGACATCTAAAATAACTGCTAAAAAGTTAGTAAAATATGTTTTTTGTTTTATTTATTGTCCTCAATGCTAATGAAATCTGATATCGAATAATAGGAATAATAATATACTGTACAGTTTAGAGGATTAAGGGAACTTTAAATCATATCATCCACCCTCTTCATCATATAGATGAAGCACCTGAGGGCCAGGGAGTTTAGGAGAAAGTGGTCCAGGCTTACACTCTCACTTCTCTTTTTGGTGGTAATGCCAGGTCTTCAGGTAGCTGTTGGGATCTGTGGCTATAAGCAAAGTCCAATAGGCTTCCCTGTACACTGGACCCAGTTCAAAGTCCTTGTCCTTATTAGTAATGCTTTGTATCAGTCTGAACTCAACCAATCTTGGAATGACAATACATTCTAAAGTAAAAAAGACACAAAGAAATAATCGTCAATTAGAAGCAATTTTGGTTTATCTCATTTGCTGTTTGGCTGTCACAAGGATATGTATTTCCTTGGAGGATTTTACAATATAAACATTACAGGAAAGTAACAGCATTTCCAAGAAGGAAGGAGAAACACAATGATTCATTGCCTTATTGAAGATTTCTCTTCTACCAGATAAGGAGACCAAGACTAAGTGAAAGGAAATTATTTGTGGAGAGACGTTCTTGCTCTAACTTGGTGGTTCTCAATCTCAGCTGCTACAGTCACCTGGAAGCACTTTTTAAAATACCAATGCTCAGGCCTAGCTCCACACCAATTAAATCAGAAGCTCTGAGACTGAGGTCCAGGTATTGGTATTTTTTTTTAAATCTCCTCAGGAGATTTATCATGCATCCAGGGAAATAAAGTATTTCTGCACATCTTTGTGGCAGTGTTCTCAGTCCTAATTCTGTATCTTCTTATCATAGGCTGCATGCTCTGGTTAGTTTTGTTTTTAGATACTCATGTTTGATGACTATCCATACATGATTTTGGCAATGAAGAGGACAACCAGCACCAGCCCTTTCCATAAACCATTTGAATTTCGGGAGTTTGTCTCTCTGAACCTAAAAGTCAAGAAAAGGAACAACATGCCTTGCTCATCTTGTGGCATATGGCAGGGATTTATCTGGTGGGCACCTGGTGAGTTTGCAACTTCTTCAGCACTAAGAGTAGGTTGCTATGACCATGTGAGAATCAGATGCAGTTCACAACCCTTCTCCAATCTTCAGGGTGCTCCACTTCTCATCTCTGCCTGCCTCTAGCTTCCTCTACTTCCTGGCCTCTTGTGTGCTGAGACTAGTAATCTCTGAATGAATGTCAAGAGAGAAACAGATACATATAGAAGAAGTGAGAAAAGAACTGGGCTCTGGATTGAATTAGTTTGGATCTGAGTACACTTACAATTCAGAAGTTAATGCACCTACTTGCTCTGGTGGCTTCTTTCTTGTCCGAGTTCAGAGATTGGAACCTAGCATACAGAGCCTAAGACCAAGCTTTTCAAATCCACTACACCAGAGATGCCAGAGATGCAATTAGAGAAAATTCTGCCCTTGTTCTCTTCTTGTGTTTAATTTATAGTGTTACTGCCACTCTGGGTATCATTATGGGCATTTTCATGGGAAGTTAAGATGAGGTATATTATTAAGCATGTCTAGAGTGCTAACCCTAAAATCCTATTAACTTTGATAATCAGAAAAAATAGAATACAACTAGAATTCTTGTGTCTGCCTTCCATTCTGTACCATTAGATTTAATGTATGATATCTACTTAGTTTCAGGCTAGAGGCTCCCAACTAGTATCCCTGCCCCCTTCTCTATGCCTTATGCCAGATCACAGGATCTGAAGCATCTCTTGCATCTTGTCACTGATGAACCTTAGGCTCTCTTCTTTCAACAACACTGGCTCCAAATGCTCAACCTACAGATCTCAGTAAGTTTCCAACATCCCTGAGCCCTAGTTTCCCTTTTTTGCATAATGGAAAACTTGACATTCCTATATAATATATAGCACAGAGGAATAGCTTCATAAACTTTTGATCTTTCTTCATTTCTCCTTTCTAGCTTACCCACTTTCTCTTCATGGAGCGATATACTTAAAACTGTCCATGTCTACCAAGTGCCAATTATCCAAATAAAACTTAGTCCTGGCATTCCAGGCCATGCATAAGCCTAATTTTCACACTTTTTCTCCCCCTTTGCCTTTGTCCTGCACCATAAGGCCACCTCACTCATCTAAAATGATTTGGCCCTTTACCCATATCCTTGCATTCAAAGATACCATCCCCTCTGTCTGGAACGACTCTACCCCATCCTTTTGTTATTGAAATTGTGCCCTTTCCCTAAGGGCCAAGTTAATTGCCACTTCCTCCAGGAAACTGGAAGGACCTCACTCCAAAGACATTCTTCCAAATTTAGAGACTGAAATTTATCCCTTGCCTTTTAAAATCAAAAGTCAAATAAACCAAGAACGCACCAAAAACTTATTTAAATTCACAGTGGAGTCAACCAATGGACGCAAATAAATCCCCCAAAAGAAAACATTCTAAAATATGTTTTTAATAAAAAATCTGATTCTCCATTCATACATTTTTTTTCCTTTTAATTGTAAAACGTCAGATAAGCTAAATGCCATTTGTTTCATTTTAGCTTAACTTTTTCTCACTCTAAAAGAACGGCATGTGTTTACATTAATTCTCTATGTAGACGAAATTCTTAGATCCTTGAGGGGTCTGGTATACATCCTGTTTGCAAACTAAGATTTCTTTATGAATGAAGAATAAAATGTGCGTACACAGGCCTGAAACAGAAACCTCACTTTGGGGCACTGCTATTAGTTCCAATCTTTATAATCGGCATCTCTGAAACGCTCCACTTTACAAAGTACAAAGCCTGTTTTCATAGTTCTCTCATAAGCTGTTTTCCCAATGCACTCCAATCAGTTTGATGCCAGTGAGTTTCTGTTGTGTTTATTATATTTTGTCTTCTTTCCACCCAGGCTCCCACCCCCAAATCCCACATTGTGAGCAAGCCTTCGAGTAACGAAAAGCTTATTAGCAAATTTTCCAGCAAACAGAATTTTTTGGAACTTTTTCCACCTTTCGTTGATGGGCTTACACTGAAATAAACCAGTCATGTTTGTGTTAAACTTCTAATGGAACTTCACTTCCAGTCACATTTCATGAACGGCAAACTGAATATACCCACAAAATCAACTCGTGAGTAAAACTAAAGAGAGACAGAGGCACACTGAGTAAAACAGAAAGAATATGAGAAGGAAAAGTTGGGAAAGAATGATTGCTTAACTCTTGTGACCTCCGGTGACAAAACTTTAAAAAATATAGTTTTCCCTAAATTGAATGTGAATATGTGTGTATCTGAGAGAATTAAAGACTTTAGAAGTTAAAGCCAAATTTACGTCCATGTAAATCATTCCATAAAATTGGTGTCCACAAATGACACCAACACATTGATAAATCTATTGTTAATGTAAGTGTTAAAAGTCACAAAACGAAAATGAGATTACAATGAACTGAATTCGAGTACTAACTAGACTTATCCAGACGAATTAAGAAGTACACAATGATAAAGCTTTACTCAAAACATCAAACAAAATTGGGTCTAGACTTCCTTTCTTCCACAAACTCCCCAGGCCCCAATTGTGCTCACCTTTTTAGTTTTTGTTCCCACACCATGCCCTTTCATTTTTTTTAAAATTTAATGTCTCTGTATCTTTCTTATTACCTTTGCAAAAAGTACGAAAGTACTGTCAACTACAAATTGGCACTTGCCATCTATCTCTACAAGGATTAAATCATGTGCTGCTGCAGCTGCTGACCTTCAACACCCCCTGAAAGGAGTTCAGGTGGAGAGCAGAAATGAGGCACTCTGCGCTCTGGGAGAAACTGGCAGAACAGGTCTTCAGATAGTTAGATATTTTCAGGAGAAGATTTTATGAGCCCAATTCTTGCATCTCCTCATATTTAGAAAAGCACTAACATCCTTCATGGTGATGTACACTCCTCTTAACTAGCAGTAACCTTCCCGAGACTAGCAGAAACCTTCCACAAAAAAATGTGCTCAATTACATATACTCCCCCTTCACCAAAATCACATATATACTGACCTTCCCCCCCTACCTCTTTGGAGCAGTTTCTCAGAGCTAACTGAGATGCTGTCTCCTGGGCTAGAGTCCTCATTTTGGCCCAAATAAAATTTAACTCGCAACTCTCACGTTGTGCATTTTTTATCAGTTGACAGCATTACTCTGAACTAAGGTAAGTAACTTAGTAGCAATAGGAAAATTAGAAGGAAAAAAAAGCAGCCAGACAGAAAAATAATGACTTCCAAGTAAAAATGCCTTGAAAATGGTCACATCTCCATCCTTTAAACCACAATTTTACATCTTGGCTCAACCTATAATCATTTATTGTTAACTTCCCTGAATGTTGATCAAAGATGTAAGAAGACTTGAGAAGATGATCAGAATATTACATCCTGATCCTAGATAATGCTAATGCCTACCATGTTCTAAGTACCTCAAGATACTTCTAAAACCTCAAGTTACTACATAAATGATAATTTATTTAGTAAATTGATAAATGATAGTAAAATGATAATTCTTTACACATAAAATTCTTTACACATAAAATAGTACCGTGTATATTTTGTAAATGCTTTCAAATACTGCATCATCTTTTGTCCTACTGACCCAAGTTGAGTGTTGATTCAATGCTTGCTTAATTGAATAAAAATATATTGAAATCACACAATAATCTATGATGTGTATTATGGACCTAGGAAATGAGAAGTCAAACTAAATATTATGTTGGAGACACTGGTTGGATTGCATGCAGTCAAATCAGAGCTAAGAACCAAGCTTGTTGGAAGAGTTGACACACCAGAACAGCTGGAGTTAGCTTATTTACCTGTGGAAGAAAACACATACACAGAGAGGTGACCAGAAGCTGATGATGCCAAAACTACTTAGAAAATTTGTGGTCACCTGCCCTGTTGCATTTTTATAGGAAGAGATCAATAATTCATGACTAGAAGTAAAATGACCTGCCAGTGCTGTTAACAACATCCTTTCACCTATTGATTCAAAGGGATCAGGTCCTTATTCATGTCCTCACAACACTTCACATTTCCATGTCACTTCAGCATGCTCTTCTATGGCAAGCATGGTACCATTGTCCAACCTCGCTATTGGCTTCCTCTCCACCACAGACACTGACCAAAATTAACACTGCTTTGAGTTTCAGGGACTCGCCAAGTACATAGGACTTCGGGTCCTCACTAGGAAACCTGGAATTTTCCAGCCACAAAGCCCTGTGCTGTCTTTGTGATGTGCTGGCCTGATTTGGAGCAAGAACAGATAGGACATAAGGAGTGAAAGCAGATAAAGAAATCAAAATGAGACTGTGACAAATGTTAGAAGCATTGATTAGACATCACTTTGAACCACAAGGGAACTCTTTAAAGTTTTGTTTGGGGATAGAACACTATTTAAAGATTCCAAAGTGTAACACTGAAACTCATCTTTACACATTATATGCCAGGAAACTCATCTTTATACATTATATTCCAGGAAAGAGGCACTAATGTTTAGTTGGTCCTTTTGTGTTATTTACCTGCATGGCAAAATATTCATGAACAGAGGAAAGAAGTTTAGATGCAATACAGGATTATTTTGCTGATGTTCTGATTTTTTCGTGCCTTTTTATTTGTGTTGGAATCTGATGCGAGAATATTATTCTAGTATATAAAATAAGATAGAGGCATGAAAAACTTCTAGCGGTACTAACTCATTCTAGAGAACATGAATTTTACTCTTAAAACTATAAATGAAAAACTGAAACAAACAGAACACATTTAGCTGTTTTGAGGCTGCTTTTGGAAATTTGTTTGCTAAAAGGTTTTATTCTCCTTTATTTATCCTCAAAATTGAGACCATACTGTGATACTGACAGTCAGAGCTATCTAATGATTCCCTAAATAAAAGCTTCTGTTACTAATTCCACTTAAGACCAGCATATATGAGGAGCCTGTGGGTTTTGGAAATAAACTACCCCAAATTATTGTTTCAACACAGGTTTAAATTTCAAAATAGATTAAAATTTTAACAAAGGACTGCCACTTCTGCCTGTGACACAGTCACAGGAGCTGGACTTGCCTTCTCATTATAAACAATGATAAAAACTGACAAAATACGCAAAACTACTGTTTTTAGACATTGGACAACTGGCAGTCCAGGACTGTGTTACCTGAGAGAAAAGAAAAAAATGAGGTGAATTATATGATCACTGCAACTTTCTTCCTGAAAGCATTTTTTAAATTTCAAAGCAAGGAAAAGGAGTCCAAGCAAAGCATGGCAGTCCTGCTGAATTGTTGGGGCAGAGACTAAAGTTCGAAGAGGCTGAGAAAGCTGGATATGCAGGGCAGAGTACAAAAGATGAGAAAGCTCCCAAAGAAATAGCTCCAGGAATCTGCATGGGCCTCTTGATAATTTGGCTGAATACTAAGCAATACGTGAAGGGTAAAACTAAGAAATGCATAGGGTATAATGCGTATGAAACTGGGCAAAAATAATAAACTACAAGGGAGCTGTTAACTGAATAAATCAAAAGCTCACTCAGGGCTGAGGGACTATTTTGTATCGACTACCCAAATGGAAGGAACCTTGTTGAACCCCTGAGGCATTCAACAGAGATCCCAGAAGAAGTCTTCATTGCAGGGCTACTCTGTGTCACTCTAAGAAAAGATAAAAGGTAAGTTCAAAATAATCCATAAGCAACTAAATTTCCTGCTAAAATATACTTCAATATTCTTTAAATGAAGACAGAAAATTCCATATACATATCAGCATAATATTTACAATGTCTATAATCATATAAAAAGTTACTGAACATGAAAAGAAGCAGGGAAACGTAGCTCATAATCAGGAGGACTATTGCTTATTAATTAACTGAGAAATGACAGAGATGATGCAGCTAGCAGACAAATACATTAAAACAAGGTTATAAATATTCTTAAGGATTTAAATGAAAATAAGAACCTAATGAGAAGAGAAATGACAGATTAAAAAAAATGTAATTTATAGGGCTCACAAACGTAATATCTGAGAGGAAAATTTAACAGGAAAGACTTAATAGCAGATTAGAGACAAGACAAAAAGGATTAATAAACTTGAAGACATAACAATAGAAATGGAAACTGAAGTACTGAGGGGAAAAATTGAGAATTAAATAAACAGAACCTCAGTTACTTGCAGAACAATTGGACTTCCAGAAAAGAGGAGGAAAAGGAAGATTAAAAGAAAAAAAAAAGAATGGCCAAAATTTCTTCAAAATGTCTTTAAAACCACTTTATAGAGGTAAGATTGACCAACAATATTTAATGTATACAACCTGATGAGTTTGGAGATAAGTATATACCCATGAAATTGTCACCACAATCTATGTCATAAACATACCTATCACCCCCAGAACGTTCCTCTTTATTTATTCTTATTATTTTTGTGATAAGAACACAAAATAAGATTTACCATCTTAGCTAATTTTTAAATATACAATACTGTATTATTAACTTCAGGCACTATACTGTACAGCAGATTTCTAGGACTTACCTTGCATAACTGAAACTTTGCACTCTTTGGCTAATACCTCTATAAATCCACAGATCTAGGAAATTCAAAAAATTGGATAAAAACAAAGAAAACCAAAAGAAGGCATGTCTTAATCACATTATTGAAAACCAGTGAAAAAGAGAAGCATCCAAAAAAAAAATTGTTTGGCTCAAACGTCTTCACTGGTGAATTCTACTGAACATTGTAGGAAGAAAATAATAATCTTACATAAACCCAGAAATGACAAGAGGAGAGGACAATTCCCAACTTATTTATGGTGCCAGTTTTGCTCAGATTCCAAAAACAGAGATATTATAAGAAAACTACCAATGTTCTTTATAAATATAAACACAAAAATCAATGCCAAAGATTAGCAAATCTAATAAAACAATTAAAAATTAACACAATGATCAATTGGGATTTATCACAAGAATGCAAGTTTGGTTAATAATTCAGTAGACACAGATGTAGAGAACAAATGTATGGACACCAAGGGGGGAAACTGGTGCAGGGAGGTGCTGGTGTGATAAATTGAGAGATTGGGATTGACATCTATACACTAATATGTATAAAATGGATAACTAATAAGAACCTGCTGTATAAAAAAAATAAATAAAATTTAAAAAATTTTTAAAAAATCGAGATATTACCAATCTTCATCCTCAATTTAAAAGAACTAAATTATCCTGTGGAAAGACAGTTTGTCTGACTCAATAAAAAACAAAACCCAGATACATACCTATATAAGAGATATACATAAAATATAAGCACAGAAAGTAAAGGGAAAGAAAAAGATACACTAAATTTATATCAACCAAAAGAATGCTGGTATAACTACATCAATATCAGGTGAAGCAGACTTTATGGTAAACAAAGCATTGGCAAGGATGTGGAGAAAAGGGATCTCTTGTGCACTGTTGCCGGGAATGTAAATTGGTGCAGCCACTATGGAAACAGTTCCTCAAAAAATTAAAATAGAACTTCCATATGATCCAGCAATTCCACTTCTGGGTATTTATCCAAAGAAAAAAACATAAATGAGAAGATATATGCACACACCCCCCCAAAAAATATAACTATAATTCAGTAGCAATCAAGGTTATTCACCGTACTAACAGAAAAAGGGGGAAACAATATATTATCTCAATAAGCAAGCAAAAAAAAGCATTTGACAATATTCAACACCTATTCATGATAAATGCTCTTAGCAAACAGAATAAAAGGAAACTGTCTTTACTTGAAGACAATATGATAGCACACATTAAAAAAGAACAATCTACCCAAAAAATCTACCTAGAACATCCTGATAAGTTTACAATAATATAAGGTGACAGGGTACAGTATTAAAGATCAATATTTATAAACTAATATTATAAAATCAATTATAATTCTATATACTAATGACAAATAATGGAATAATAAAATGTTTAAGTACCATTTCCAGTAGTATAAAAACATAAAATACTTAGGTATGGGTATAAATATAGGCATGTAAGATTTCTATAGCGAAAATTATAAAACATTATTGAAAGAAATCAAGAAAAATAAATGGAGAGTTATACCATGCTCATGGATTAGAAGACAAATTAAAATATCAGTTCTCCCAAATCAATCTATTGATAATTCCAATCAAAATTTCAACAGGGATCTTTTTTAAATAAAAATTAACAAACTGATTCAAAATCTGGTTGAAATTTCAAAGGATCATAATAGCCAACAAAAATTATTTGAAAATAACAAAGCTGGAGAAATTGTACTGAGTTCAAGACTTATTACAAAGCTTTGGTAATCAGACAGGGTGGTGTTTTCAAGTGTATAAACATGTTGCTCAATGAAATATAATAGAAATCTTAAAAATATATCCACATGTATACAGTCATTTGATTTTCAGTATGTGCTAAGGAAATGCAATGTGGAAAGGAATTTTTCAACTAATGATGGTCGAAAAACTGAATATATATATGGGAATAAAATGAACTTCAACACTTATTTTATTATTCTTTTTCCAAAAATGTTAATAGTTTTATTTCTAGGTAGTTGGATAATGAATGACTTTAGTTTTCATGATTCTGTCTTTCTCTGTATTCCAAATTCTTTTCAATGAACATGTTTTATTTAATCAGAAATAAATAATGCATTTTATTATATTTTTGATGGTTTTGTTTTTGTTTTTATTTTTGTTTTGGCGGTACGCAGGCCTCTCACTGTTGTGGCCTCTCCCGTTGCAGAGCACAGGCTCCGGACACGCAGGCTCAGCAGCCATGGCTCACGGGCCTAGCCGCTCCGCGGCATGTGGGATCTTCCCAGACCGGCGCATGAACCCGTGTCCCCTGCATCAGCAGGCGGACTCTCAACCACTGTGCCACAAGGAAAGCATGATGATTTTTTAATTAATTTTCACTGGAGGAAAAAAAAAACACTTATTTCATACCATATAGACAATTTTCTCAAAATGGATCATAAACCTAAAAGCTAATGTTATAAAGCTTCCAAAAGAAAACATAGAAAAAAAACTATTTGAGAACTTGATGAAGACAAGGATATTTTAAAATATAAACAAATTTTTCATACCAGTACAATGGAATACTACTCAGCAATAGAAAGGAAGGAGCTTCATGATACACGCAATAACATGGTTGAATGTCCAAAATACTCCTAAGTTTCAGAAGGCACATACCGTACTGGTGGCTGGTGCATGACCCACGGGCACATGACCAAGGCTTGTCCAATCAGAAGAATCCACCACTCTTCAACTTTGGGGCTTGTGAGATGCAGAAACAGAGATGACAGGAAATCTGCTCCAATGCCAGCTGCAGCTACATCCATTTTCCAGGGCACCAGTAGCAGTGGTGCCTACAGTGGCATCCAGGAATCAGAGCTAGAAGTGGAGGCTGTATAATCTGAGAAACCAAACTGTACAGTGGTGGTGGCAGCAGTGTCCTCTCTGGACAGGATCTGTGGCTTTATCGTTGTCTGTGCAGTTCTGGCTAGCTTCCGGATTCCTTTGTTCATGCCAATTTCCTGAGCCTCATTCTCAGCCGCTCTGGCAATTCTGTGAGTTACCCAACATCCATTCAATATTCTTTTCTTGAAATGGTTTCTTCGAGTTTTTGCTGTTTGGTACTAAGAACTCTGATTAATATAAATTATATCAACCATGTGTATAGCAATGATTTGAAAATTTATATCTCTAGCTTTGACCTCATCTACAGTCACATAAACCTCTCCTTGAAATCTTCCTTGGATAAAACTAAACATCTATAAAATAGAATTCTTGATCTCTTCCTCCCCCATGAAGTGATAATTGGCCAACCAAGGCTTAGTATTTTCTCTCTCCAGTACATCAATTAGCAGCAACTAAACAGCTCCATCTTTCTTTGTTTCCGTTTTAATATTTTTTTACTGAAGTATAGTTGATTTACAATGTTGTGTTAATTTCTGCTGTACAGTAAAGTGATTCAGTTATACATATATATATATATATATATATATATATATATATATACATTCTTTTTAAAGTATTCCTTTCCATTATGGTTTATCATAGGATATTGAATATAGTTCTCTGTGCTATACAGTAGGACATTGTTTTTTATTCATCCATATTTCTTATAACTATCATAACTATCCAGTTCTTTAGATATTGTATAATTCAGTGAATCCCCTTTCACTTGCATCCCTTCCCAATTCACAGCAGGTAAAAGTATCAACAAATGTAATGCCACAGCAGGCCAGAGGTTATCACCCCTTCACTTACCACAAACAACAGGATGTCTGTTGCCATCTGGCCATTGAGTGATCCAATTCCAGGATCTCATCCTGAGAGTCAGCTTCCTAGAACCAATTCTAGTAAGATTACTGACATTCTAGTAAGATTACTGACATAGGGTTGGATTCCCCAGAATCAAATAAGGAGATGAGGAATTTTCAGAAAGCAATATTTTTGACATATTTCTAGGATACAAGTGACGATGTGGATCCAGAAAAAGAAGGAGGGGAAGAAAGTGTGTGGTAGCAATGAAAGCTCCACAGAGTGTAACTTAAATTCAATAACTCAAAGGCACTTTGTGTTCCATGAAGTCTCACGGAAGAGTTGTCCTGATTAAGGGATGGAGTATTTATATTCACCCACATATCAGCCACTGGCTAAGAGCTGTTCTCAGGGAGAACTAAATTCTCAGGCATTTCCCCTCTCTGTGCTTGCAGGCAAGGCAGGTTCCAGCAGCCTGGAAAAAGCACAAGTGTTTATTTTGGGCCTCTCCCACTAGCCTGTGGGTCACATGAGATCAGAAGCCCTGTCATCCTCTACAGTGCTATGTGCAGTACCTGGAAGGGTGTAAGATGGCAACAGTGCTTTTGCATCCAGTCTGATATATCCTGGATCCCAAGAATCCGGGTGTGAAATTGGGAAGACATTGCTTAAGAAGCAGTATTTTGAGGAAACCATGGGAAGTAATTTAAATCAGGATCAACAAAAGGATCTGGGATGTGACAAGGAGAGAGCAGAGGTTTAAGGCCAAGTTCAGAAATCTAGAGGAGCTAATACACTAGCTGGATGGAAGCAGATTAAATTAAGAGATCTTGGAGGCATTATTTAATTGAAAATATAAGCAAAAAAAAAAAAAATTCTGACAACGTGCTTACAATTGTTGGCATGTGTTAGGCTGGAGAATTAAAGACAACCAAGGAAGAAAGAAACTGGGGAACATTTGGTGACTGACTATTTGATAATAGTGAACTTGTTCTCAGAAAAAAAAAACAAGATATTCTCCAAGAAACTGGGAAATTACATGGAAGAATCAAAGTCATTTCTTCTTGAACGAGCTATAAATCAATTAATGAAAAACAGATATATAATCATCACTCTATGTGAGAGAAAATGAGGAGAGATTGTGCATCTAGGTAATTTAGACATCTTTGAGCCACTAACAAGTACAAAGTAGAACTGGGCTGTCCAATAGAAATATAATGCAAGCCACATATGTAATTTAAAATATTTTGGTAGTCACATCGACAAAAAAGTATAAAGCAACGGGTGAAATCTTTAATAATATGCTTTATTTAAACCAATACATTCAAAATATTACCATCTTAACATATCATTAATATTAAAATACTCATGAGATATTTGATGTTCAATTTGTAAATTTAAAGGAATTAAAATTAAATTAAATTGAAAATTCAGTTTCTCTGTCTCAGTAGCTACATTTCAGGTGTTCAATGGGCACACGTGGCTAATGACGATTATATAGAACAATGTAGTGCTAGAAGCAAAGAATGACAATGTGAGACTATCTGAAAAGCACTCTGAATTAAGTGAATAGCTGTATCTAATGTTTACTGTTAATAAAATTCTTCATCCTCTTTCCAAAGGGCAAATTTTTAAAAATTTACTTGTTGAAAGCTTCTTAATGGCAGATCATCAATGAGGTCACTGCAGAAGCCAAAACCATCATCCTTACTGAAGAGCATTCTGAGTTTAAGCTGCTTTTATTTAGAATGTTGTCCTCTCTGGAATGTTCCATGGCTTCAACCTGATCTTGCCACTCAGTTTCCAGATGTGTTGCCCTATAGTAATTATGTTTTCACTTTTGCATGAAGAGATGATGAACCCATGACAAAAATTTAGAGAGTTCTAAGTAGTTTTGATATGTATATCAGAGTGAAAAATAGGTATAAACTTCTCCGATTCCAAAAAAGTGCCATTGGTATTATCCAGCCCAAATCAAGATGCAGTAACACAAGAAATGTGAATTCTAAAAATAAGGCAAGATTTTAAAACTTTCTTATGGTGACTTATTTCACTTATTTTAATTCCTTCTCCACTCCTCCTACTACCCTTGGGGGAAAAAAAAAGAACTATAGAGAGAATCATACAAAGTCCACTTATTGCATATTGGAATAAAACTGTGTCTGACAAATTTTTTGTAGTTGGGAATCTATTCTTCTATTACAAGATCAGGGACACCTACTATCCATGAAAAATTATCAGGAAATATAATTGAGTAAAGTACAATTTTGTAGGCTTTTCTCAGGGAATAAAACTTTTGATTTTGGTAGAGAGCTCAAAATGGCTTCGGGTCCAGTAACTTCCATTTCAAACCTCTCCTGAAATAATCCCCCAATGCACAAAGAGTCACACAATTTTATTGCCAATGGTAGTCTGAATTAATTTAGTTCAAGGAATTTGTCCAAGTTATCACATGTGTTTCATCACCTTCAATTAATGACAGCCTGAAAGGAGGGTGGACATGACTAAGAAAATGCTAAAGTAAATCCGTGTAAAAATTTGACCAAGAAGAAACACCAAGTTTTCATCACCAGCATAACATTCTACATCCCACATCAGAAGGGATCTTGATTGCCATTTATGGGGCAATATCTCAATATTCACCTCCATCACACCCTCTTTCCCAGACTGTAATAAAGACTCACAAGACAAATGAGGGTCTATCTTGGATGCCATTTGATCTCCACCCACCTGCTCATCTCATCCGTATTATAAAGTAGTGGACTATGCTATACAAAACAGCTAGCGCAAAGTGGTTTCTGCTGTAACTGTATTCCACGTGAAATGGATTGGAATAGCAGCATTATAAAAATCAACCAAAGTTTTCCTCTTAGATAGCCTGGTAGTATCAAGACATACACAAATACTTCTAACTCTCTCCAGAACCATCGAATGAAAAGCCAACCGATAAAGTGAAATTTCAAGATTTTTCTGCATCAACTAGTATATATGGTTATAGCTCTACAGAAAACCACTTGTTTGCAACTTGTGGGTGGTAGCTGATTCTATGGTTGAGAGCTGATATTCAAATCCAGGCCATCTTGGGAGTTTGAGATTGACATGTACACACTGTTATATTTAAAATAGATAACCAAAGAGGACCTACTGTATAGCACAGAGAATTCTATTCAATACCCTGTAATAACCTAAATGGGAAAAAAAAAATTGAAAAAGAATAGATACATGTATATGTATAACTGAATCACTTTGTTGTACACCTGAAACTAACTAACACAACATTGTTAATCAACTATATGCCAATATAAAATAAAATTTTTTAAACTTAAAACAAAGTAAAACAAACAGAAAAATAATTAAGGGCTTCCCTGGTGGCGCAGTGGTTGAGAGTCCTCCTGCTGATGCAGGGGACGCAGGTTCGTGCCCCTGTCTGGGAGGATCCCACATGCTGTGGAGCGGTTGGGCCCATGAGCAATGGCCGCTGAGCCTGTGCGTCCGGAGCCTGTGCTCTGCAACGGGAGAGGCCACAACAGTGAGAGGCCCGCGTGCCGCAAAAAAAAAAAAAAAAAGAAAGAAAAAGAAAAGAAAAATAATTAAAAACAAACAAACAAAAAAAACAAGTCCAGGCAGTCTGGCTCACATCCTTGACCACAACCTTGACAACACCAGTAACATAGATACAGTCGGCCCTCAGTATCCCCAGATTCAGAACCATGTATATGGCGAGCTGACTGTAGTACATCATTTTATAAAAAGGATCCAAGCATCCTCGGACATTTGTATCCACGAGGATCCTGGAACCAATCCCACACAGACACCTAGGAACAACTGTATTCATTTTTGGAATGAGTTTAAGAAATTGTCTAGTCCAGCTCACAAATTGATGTTTAATGTGCTCAATAGTACGCCTGTCAGTGTATTAATTCTCCTAGCAGTAAGGATAGAAAAACATTTCAGAAACAGATGAATATGTCAGATCTTTTTTCTGTGTGACAAATTAAAATAGTTTAAATTTACTCCTTAGGCAGCTCTGCTATATGATTTCCAAATTTTGCAGAATTACTCCTTCTCATCTGCACTTCCATAATCATCTTTTCTACCAAGAGACTGAAAAAAAATCACACCCACAAGAAGTAAAATAATAAAAGTAAATAAATGAACTATAATTCATTACTGTCTAGGACATCTTGCTAGCTTGGAAAAAGAAAAGAAAAACTGAAAAGTTCTAGAGAAAATTATAATATCAACTGTACAGATTTATTAAGCCAGATATAACATGTCTAATATAATAACCACATTTCTCACAGAAAATGCTAGTTGGATTTTCAAAAAGTATTTTTTACCCATCATGTCTAATGTTTCATCTTTATTTTACCCTACAAAGGACTATGGGCCATCTCAAAATTGAGCTTATCTTTGCAGAAAAAGAGAAATTTTTATAATCTTTAAAAAAAGTTATTCGAAATGAAAGAAAATAGAGACATCATCAAAATTGTGATTTCAAATACACATCAACTTAAAACTCTTACAGAGTTTTCAGAATCAGTCATAAAACCAGCCCCTTTAACTTATTTTCTCAAAAAGGACAGTGTAGGGAATCATCACAGTGATCTCTAAGCAAAACTTCTTCCCACATTTACATAAACATCCTTCAGGGTGATTTGACTTTGCAGCACCAGGACTGTCTGGCATACCAAACAAAGCCATAGTTGGCACAGTTATCTCCCTAGCTCTGGAGTAAGATGAGAGATGAAAGAAATATCAACATCTACCAAGGCCAGTGGAAATAAATTTAAACTCTCTTCTACCACCAAACAAACAACCACAGCCACATCTTAAAAGCCACCATCAGGATGACTGATTCCACAGCCTGAAGTGGCTTCTTCCATACCTTAGTCCTGTAATTAGTGGCGGGTGTTTCCTCCGGACACTCAAGAGTTAGAGATTTGGTTTGAAGAAATTTGGTTGCTCTGAAGTTTATCCAAATACGTTTATCCAAATAAGACTGAATTTTTTTTTTCTGTGTGTGTTCCTCCCTTTTCTCACATGTTTTTCTTTCCCACTCCGCCCCCTACCTATTCAAATTTCTCCTGCAAGACCTATATAAAATTTCCCTCCAATTCTAGAATTTCCTATTGTGTCTCATTAGTTTAGTGCTTATGTCCTACTATTTTTAAAATATCTGTTTCACTTTCTAGAAGCTAAATAATAGAGTAAATCCTTTGTCAAAGAGAGTAGCTAAATTGAAAAAGATCTGAGTTCCTTTTAGCCAGAAAATGAATTTCTCATGCCCATACTTTACAAAACTTCATTTTTGTTTTTAAGAATTTTTCTAAACAGAAAATATAAAAGCTCAAACCAGCTTGATTTGGACATTTGTAATTATTTATATTTGTAATTTACATTTAATTTATAATTTACATTTGTAATTATTTACATTTTACATTTGTAATTTACTTACAAAGGCTGGTGAGCAGCCTTTTTTTCTTCCTAAGAACACCGTGATTTCTAAACGTTTGGGGAATTACCCCTTCCCTTATTGTGGGGCTGTAATTAGGGGCCCAACCTTCCCCTAGCTAAGCAGTGGAGATGTTACTCAAGATTACTGATAATTTAGCACTCTCTGGAATCTGAATATTAAGCAGACAAAGGGACTGAAACTTGTGGTTTATCCCGTGGTTCTTGTTCAGTTCTCTGCATCTGTTTTTCTACCTGCTGATTTCCAAGCCTGTTTCTCCAGACTTTATGTCAAGCTGAGAACTTCCAGTAATTCACCACAATCATCTTTGGTTCATGTTAGTCAAAATCACTTTCTATTGTATGCAACCAAAAATCCCAACTGATAGTCAGTTGAGACCTGTCAGTCATTCTTTGATGAACAGCACCATATGCTGGATTCATTACATTGTAATCAATTAAATGAAGGAAACTGATCAGTCATAATTGTGTGATCAATCCTATTGTTGGTGCTGGAAAATTATAAGAAAAAGAAAGAAAGACACTGGCTTACTCTTATTGTGTTTATTCTAGTTAAGATTAATCCATACGCAACAATTACAATTCCCAGGAACACAAAGAACTCAGAAGGAATGCATTCACTACCCAAGCAATGACTTTTCTTGTCACCCATTAAGTTTCCGAAGCCTGAACCTGTCATTTATGCTCAACTTCTCCCTCTTCCTCACCACACATATCTAATTAGTCACACTTCATTCACTGAGAAAATATTTACTAGCACACCATGTTGATTGTGTTTACTTTATATCTCTTCTTTCCATCACCAAAGCCTCTCCCTTAATTCAGCCCCTCACACTGCAGCAACTTACTAACTGGCCCCTCTGCCTCTGACTTTGTTTTTGTGGTTCATTCTCCCATAAGAAGACAATTATTTCCTAAAGTGCAAATGTGATCATATTGCTCCCCTTCTGAAACTTGCCATCATGTTTGGGAGAGGTCCAAGGTCTCAGCATGGTATTCACAGCCCTTCAAGGCACTTGAAAACTTTTCTGGAAAAGAGTGAGCTGTAACTAAACAAACAATTGAAAAGGCGAGGCCTATCATGATCTGGCTCTTGCTTATCTCTCCAGATTCATCTCTCACCACCCTGTGCTACAAGCATATTGGGCTCCTTACAGGTCCTTCCAGCACTATCATCTCATCTCCTGGCCCTGGCATCAGCTGCTTCTCTGCCTGAAATGCCCTTCCTGTTCCCTGCCCTCATTTTACCAGACAAACTCCTACACTCCCACCCTCCCTGCCAAGGGGAGCTGATCCTATTTTGTATTAGCACAGTAGTCACTCTGTGCATCCCTCCTGCACAAAATCTATCACTCTATAATATCATTTTCTATTCCTTGGTATGCCACCCCTTCTAGAAGGCAGGTTATGTTCCTTGAGTTTGAAACTCTATCTGATTCATCTTTGTCTTCTCTGTGATTAGGAGAACACCAAGCACATGAAAACATTCAATAAATGTTTTATTGACTGAAGACACATAAAATATTTTCAGAAATAATGCATACAGTATCTGTTACACAGATCCAAATAACAGAGAAGATTTAGATGGAATATATTTTAAGTCATTCTATTTGTAAACACGAGAACCTTCTTTCTACCAAGACATTGTAGAGTTTCAGGACTCTCTAAAGATGCCAGGCCTGAATTATAACAAATGTATTTCAATGACAAACAGATAAAACTTTCTAGATTTATGTAAAGTTTCTCTTGATTCAATCAATTTGTAAAGTCTCATAGAAACAATGAAAAAACAACAGATGTCCACAAAGCTCTGGATTTTGTGGGACAACACTTCATATATTAATACATCAAGCACACTTGGAGTATAAGGCAGTCCAATAGAATTGGTTTTATAGAAGAAGAGGATGAAGATTAAGAGAGTCAAAGAAGAAATATAAAACATTTTTGACAATATTCTCTGAGTAAATGAATGTAGACAAAAATAATGGAAAGTTGTACAAGAAATGGGAGGATGATAGGACTATTATGGCAGATATTCTCCTAGAATGGAATCAAATGGAATAAAAGTTGCAAACACTTACACATGGTTTCATAGGTATCTGTAACGAAAAAAGGCAACATGCATATGGTAAAGCACAAGATATTCTGGTCACAAAAGACACAATACAATCCTTTAAGAACTTGTCTTCCTTCTTCTACCATGAACAGTCCTCAGTCATCAACCCTTTGCCTATTCGTCTCTACATAGTGACCCTCAGTAAGATGATTTTCTCTCTCTATAATTACAATCTTAGGGCATTAATCACCACCACTCAGCATTAATCCCAAATCTGTAACTCCTGTTCTCACTTCTAATTAAATGTTAGTGTTTTTTTTTTTAATATATACTACTGTCCATTGTGCTTGCCATGATCTCAAACAAAATTTATTCAGAGTGAATCACTCATCTCCAACCTAATATTAGTTCCTCTTTTCATCATCTCTTTCTGCAGAGATGAATGCTGATCTTCCAATATCATGCCATTAGCTTTTTTTAATACTTTATATCTGGTCCTTCTCTCTCTCTCTCTCTCTCTCCCTCTCTCTCTCTCTTTCTCTCTATCTCTCTCTCTCTCTCTCTCCCTCTCTCCTATCACTGAATGTTCCAGGAAATCAATTAGTGTAGCTATAAAGTACCCATCAAAATACAATTTTTTTCTGACACTAGCTAATTAGGTGCAATATCATCTTATTGAGATGTTGTATCACGGCCAACATCATCTTCCTGACCTATTGCCTACTGCTTTCAACTTTCCACTTCCACTCCCCATCTTCCTCAAAGACATCATGTGGATTCTCAGATTGTTTTCTGACTCTAGACCCATCATACCTATAAATTCATCTTGTATAAATATAACTGGAACTTCTTGTTACACCCAAGCCAGTTTTGCCATACCACACCTTTTCTGAGAGTCCCCAGCTCAACATGACTTCACGAATTTCTCAACTTATCCCAAAGTCTACCTGCCTTCTAAAAACTTTCTATCACCTCACATTTATGAAGATGTATACAATGTCACCATTAAGGAAAGGATTCCATTGAATCCTTTCTGCTAAAATAATAATATCTCCAGTGGGCTTCCCTGGTGGCGCAGTGCCTAAGAATCTGCCTGCCAATGCAGGGGGCACGGGTTCAAGCCCTGGTCCGGGAACATCCTACATGCCGCGGAGCAACTCAGCCCATGTGCCCTGTCTGCTTCCACTCTAGACCTCGGTTTCCCCTTCCTTCCCTCACTCAGGACACTAATAACACGGAGCTACCATTGCCCACTCCCACCCTTCTGCTCCTCCCCACCTCCCAAGGTTCTGGTTCCATCTTTCCTCTGTCTACAAACTATCTCTGGACAGTTGTGTTGTTTTTTGTTCAATGTTTCATTCTTAGACATCCATCATTTCTGCTGCTAGCAGTGCCAAATATTCATCCTCATGGCCTCCCCCAAGATGCTCTTAGGGGAAGGTGCCTGGGGCAGAGCAGGCTGGGTTACTGACTACCCCAGTCCCAGGGAAGGTGGAGACCTGCCCCTAGGATGCTACAGCAGAGTAAGGAGGGGGGCCT
The DNA here is from genome assembly GCF_949987515.2 of Delphinus delphis. Classification (NCBI taxonomy): domain Eukaryota; kingdom Metazoa; phylum Chordata; class Mammalia; order Artiodactyla; family Delphinidae; genus Delphinus; species Delphinus delphis. The sequence goes on from NC_082686.1 coordinate 17,818,699, forward strand.
GTGTTGACCGTCTGGTGTAGGGACCACATTTTCCCCTGTTCTGTCAGGGGAGGTAACCATTATTTGTCCCAGCCTGGGGCCCCACCCTCTGGTTTCCTATTTGCAGTTACTTGAGTAAAAAAATATCCTTTTCTGGGGAAAAGAAAAAACACAACTACTGAGCCCGCGCTCTAGGGCCCACAAGCCACAGCTACTGAGCCTGCGTGCCACAACTACTGAAGCCTGCACACCTAGAGCCTGTGCTCCGCAACAAGAGAAGCCATCGCAATGAGAAGCCCACGCACCGCAATGAAGAGTAGCCCCCGCTCGTCTCAACTAGAGAAAAGCCTGCGTGCAGCAACAGAGACCCAACGCAGCCAAAAATAAAATAAAATAAATTTTAAAAAATAAAATAAAATCATAGTACCTCCAGTGAAACTTACAAACTAACTTGGATTGTTTTTATATTTAAGGCTCTTGATAATTATTGATCAAAATTGGCTAATTCAAGCTGTATTAATAAACAATCCCTGAATTTCAGAGACTTAACACAAGTTTATTTCTCACTCCCATGTGGGTCATCTGGCAGCTCTACTGAACAAACTCCCAGTTATCCCAGCAAACAGGAGCCCTAATATTTGGTACTGCATTATCCTCAGTTGCTATGGCAGGCAAAGAGAGAAACTAGAAAATTGTGCAGAGGATTTTCGTTGCCTCTGATTATAAGTGACTCAATTCATTTCAGCTCCTATGGTTTTAACCTAACTGCAAGTAGACCATAAAATGTAGAGGAGCAGCACAATACTTAGTGAGCTTTACTGTTTCTATCACAATAAATTTGTAATAATCATCTCAGCTTCACTGGTATAGAAAGGGAAATTCTCAACCCAAACATTGCAGTGTTTCACATTGAAACATTACTACCTATAGGAAAAAATTGAGACCTGTGACTATCTCTCTGAGTAGACCCACTTATATCTCCTGCTGTCAGAGACCAGATGGAAGATAGCAAAGATAGAAATATTATCTTGAAATCTTAAGGCCAAGAGCCCAGGGCCACTAGGAGCTCCCTACTCAGCATGGATGAAAGGCTACCACTTACTGATGTAGAGCTAAGCTGACCAATAAAGATGACCTAGAATGTATCTGATGTATTACAGCCAAATTACCTTGAGCCTCCAGAAGAACAAAAACTGGGAGCTAGCAATTGTCTTGTTTTGCTATTTCATTGATTCAAGTATCCATGTGTTCTCCTTAATTAGGGAGAATTCTGTGAGAACAGACATTATGCAAGATAAATTTCCCCGTCACTCCAGGACCTTATTATCAGGGAATACTCAAGACTATTTCATAGTGGACAAGAACCTTTATTAGAAAGACCATTTGTAGATGGATGGGAAATACTTCTTTACTCCCTGTGCTTCCTTCTAGGTGGAGAGTGATTCAGCTTTATCATACTCCCAGCTTCCCTCACCTCTCACTCGCTCCCACACAGCTTATCTAACTGGGAGCAGCCGATCTAACTGGTAAGTTTGGAATGAGGACCTGGGCCAGTGGAACCAGCATCTTCCTTCTCTTTTTCCCTTGAGAAACAGCTGCGCACAGGTTCTGTTTTACTTCTCTGTGGGCCAGCTCTGTTCTCATATAGAGAACCTGCGCCATCAAGCACTCCTGAGACAAGTTAAGTACGTTTGTATACATTTGGGGCTCAGTGTTCAGAAGCCCACATTCTCCCGCACACAAAACACATTCTCTAATTTCAGTTTTAGTTGTAATAAGAGTGATTTTTTGTCCTCCATATGTTGACTCCTTCATTGTATTTCTTAACTGATAAAGAATCTGAATGGGTAGGTGCGGTACAATTTATTGCATCCCCCAAATAACCACAAAAGTAGCATATTGTTTTATGTTATTTATTTAAATATACTTGTCATCAATATTTATAACAGGCTCTTTTTACTGTTATTGTACTACAACTACTACTTTCGTATGCAGTGATACTGATACATTTTTGTCAGTTATTAGAATGTGTAACTACTGCAATTTTTTCATAGAAAATTTTATTAGCAATTTGAAATGTGTGTCAATATACATGCATTATATTCTTAATCTTCTTGTACTATGACTTGGTTGTTTGCACACAGGCAAAAACAACAACAAAAAGCAAAAAATAAAAATCAGCTTGAAGATAACATTTTCTACTAGCATTTTCTATAACTCATAGACATGCAGTAATGTATAAATTGGGATTCAGATAAGAGCATCTCTCCATTTGGAGTTTACAGTAGAAGCATGACTCCAAAGAAAATCAAATTAGCCTACAAATGCCAATGTCTTCTGATGCCAGAAAAAGCACTAGTCAAAAGCTGAAAGATATTGAATTAAACATATACAGCTACAATATAAATCAATTTTAAATGTTTTATGTTGGACTGAAAATAGAAGCCATTCCTCAGCATCTCTACTGTTTATTATCTATAAATTGCTAAGAAGATGACTCATGCATTTAAACAGAAAACAAAACTGAAGTGTATCTACCATCTCTTTTGTCTTTTTTTCTCATTAAATTACGTTTACTTGAAGGTCATATAATGACTATCTGCTTTTTAGTGCCACCTTTTGGGTGGTCTTGTTATTACATAACATCAAAATCAAAAAACTGGAAATTCAGTGTGTGTGTGTGTTTGTGTGTGTGTGTTAATCTGTAGCACATTAACATATTAAGTGTATGCCCTTAGTTTTTCACCCTAACTGTACAGCTTATTAAATGGAAACATTATTCACTATGTTCTGTAATAAAATAGGCGTTGTAATGTTTCCTTATTAGAGTTTATGGAATCATGAAATTCAACCCCTGTCCATCCCATCCATTTTATCCCTGTCTCCCAACACAAATCCTAGTACTCATATTCATATAAAGTTTGATCTAAATTATGTCTATTCTTTCCCTTTTAGGAATGATGTTTACAGGAGCTGCACCATTCATTGACACAGCCAGAGACAGCTGCTTTTCTGATGCTTCATGATCTGCAAGTATGGAACTAAAATCAAACCCAGGTCTAATTCTAATTCTATGGATTACATTTACCCACTTCAAAGAAAATACTTGCTCTAACAAACATCTTCTGCTACTCCTATCTTGACAGAGTGAGTTTAACTCCAGTGAGATGAGAAATCCGCTCTCAAAATCTCACAACAAAATAACAGAATTGCTCACTCACATCTTGTTACTTTTAAAATTACAGTTCTGAATTTGACCAATATCAAGGATCTCTCTGATTTAGGTTATAACTGGAAAACAACATTTACTGTGACCCAGGACCTGCCATTTACTCATATAAGTCATTCATTAAAGAGTCTATTTAGCATGTCACCCACCCATTCATCTAGGTTCCCAAAGTCCTGTTTCTATGACTAATTAGATCATTGAAAAATAAGAGACCTAAAAGTTATTAATTTAGTTGACATAGAAAATATTTAACAAATTTATAACATAATTTTCAGCCTTCAGGCCAGTAAAAACATCATCTCTTTAAGCATGTTTTAGAGATTTTTGTAAAATCATAGTAGTTCACCACTGAAACTTAATGTTCCTTATACAAACACCTATTTTACATTTGATTTCTAAGAAAAAACCCACCACAAGTGAATTTGTAGCATTTAAATTATTATGACTATATAAACAAAACTAGCTTAAATCTCTTTGCTTCCAGGCAAATTAAACTCTGTGCCCAATTATAATAATCAGATCATCTCAGGGACTTTGTCACATTTACTCTTTCTGCTCTTCGTTGTTGACCTCTGTTCTGTTCCTATTCCAAATTGTTCTTCCTTATGTTATGTTTTCTTTTACAAATTGTCTTAAATCTTGTTGGATAAAGTTCAAGTGCCAAATGTAAGGAGTTAATTCAGGAATTCCAGCAAGGAGGTTGTGGTTGTTGGACCTAGTACCAGACAGGAGCAGCGTGGAAGAGCCAACTGCTCATGAGCCTTCCAAGACTTCACAGGTCTTAGCTGAGGCCATTGATAATCGTTGCCAGAGGAGAGGTAAAGCAAATGATGGCAAATGCAAGTAAGTAGAGGAAAGATATGTATCAAACATGCTTATATACTATTCACAATAACTAAGACATGGAAGCAACCTAAGTGTCCATCAACAGATGAATGGATAAAGAAGATGTGGCACACATGTACAATGGAATATTACTCAGCCTAAAAAGAATGGAATATTGCCATTTGCAGCAACATGGATGGACCTAGAGATTATCATACTAAGTGAAGTGAGTCAGAGAGAGACAAATTTCATGATATCCCTTATATGTGCAACCTAAAAAAAAAAGATATAAATGAGCTTATTTACAAAACAGAAACAGACTCACAGACACAGAAAACAAACATATGGTTACCAAAGGGGAAAGGCAGGGGAGGGAATGATAAATTAGGAGTTTGAAATTAGCAAATATGTACCACTATATATAAAACAGATAAACAACAAGGATTTACTGTCTAGCACAGGGACCTATATTTAATATCTCATAATAACCAATAATGGAAAAGAATTTGCAAAAGAATTATATATGTATAACAATCACTTCGCTGTACACCTGGAACAAACACAATGTTGTAAATCAACTATAGTTCAATAAAAAATTAAAAATTAATTTTTTAAATGCTGATATGACAGGCAGGCAGACTTGCAATGAGATATGACCAGAGTTAAAGTTTCTTAAGAGAAGGCTTAGGAAGCTTCCTGGGTCTGACTGAAAAGTTGGGTTATCAGGAGTTTACCAAGGTGTCTTATTGGAAGTGGTCACATACTGAGGAGTTCATTGCAGTGAACTACAGACTTGGCCAACCAGAGGTGGAAGTAGCATTTAAGAAAGGGCCCAGTTCTTCCCTCCTGATTGGATAGCCATTCTGAGAAACACTGCTTCAGTGTGAGGAAGGAGTAACCAGAGTAAAGGAACAGTACAAATCTCTAATCAGTTATATGAAGGAATACATTCCATACAAGAGAACATCATGTTCACTGAGCTTCTCTCACCTTTAGGATTATTTTACTTGTGCCACAGGGTGTGATGAACACAAATTTATTTCAAAGGCTTTGTCCTCTGGAAGTGTAGGTTGTTCACTTTGGGATTTGTACATTGACAAAAATTAAAGCCAATCAGTGATGTGCTACACATTTCACGCCCTAGAGTAGAAAACAGCTCTGCTTGTGAATCAACATAAATGTCCATAAACATAGGAAAAACTTCACTTCACAAGTTTTCAGAGTCTATTTGCTTTAAATTCAGTGTAGTATTAATTTTAAAAATAAACACACATTGAAACCATGCAAATCTAATTGCCCTCTCTTTATTTTTTTAGTATTATTATTACTACCAGTAGTAGAATAAAAACACAGCATTTGTGATAAAATATTAGTTCTCTTTTCTATTTGCAAATGCTACAAATCAGTTAGTTTATTGTTTATACTTAAATAGAATCTTCATGCAGTGATTAAACACCCTCTTGGACTTATCTTCATAGCATATCAGAGAATTCCAATATATTTGATTGATCTTTTTTCACAAATAGGGAAACGCAGGCTCAGAAATTACTTGATTTTTCCCAAGTTCATTTAAATGACTTGCTTATTAAGCTTTAGGAAATCACACTCAAATTATATGCTGTTTTTACATTTTACATATCTATTTGTTAAAATCGTAAAGAACATCAACATTTATCTGTACCACTCATTTGGCCCCAAATAGAGGATCTAGTTGATACTTAGGGAACTTTATCCTGAATATATAACTGGACTCACCTAAAATGTTTTCCATCAAAAGTAGATTTAGGTCTTCCATAGTCAAGTATATGTTCTATATTGCTGAAATAAGAAACATTTATATCATATGACTTCTAATTACAAAAGTACATTACCTGTCAACCAATTTTCAGAAAATACAGTTTTTAAGCATTATTTCAAAACTAAAAATGCCTACTCATTATCTTACACTATGTAGGATAAGTTTAAACAATAGAACAATCTCTAGATGAAGGTTTCCATTAAGTTATAATATTAAATAATTCACCTAGAAACTGAATTTCTAAAAACATACTCAATTTCTCCTTTTAAGTAAAAAAAAAAAAAGTAAAAGTTAATATATATATCAATTACATGGAATAAAGATTTTATTCTAGAATAACATAACATTATTTTCAAACAAACTTTTCATTTGAAATAGTTCCAGATTTTTAGAAGATTTGCAGAAGAGTTGCAAAGAAAATACAGAGAGGTCCCATATACTCTTCACTCAGATTTCCCTAATGTTAACCTTACACAACCGTGATTCAGTTGTTAAAACTGATGAATTAACATTGAGACATTGATTTGTTAAACTAAAAACTTCATTCAGATTTCATTAGTTTCTCCAATAATCTTTTTCTATCTCAGGACCCAATCCAGGATGCTTCATTACCTTTCATTATATTATTATTTTTTTTAATTTTTTTGGAGTATAGTTGCTTTATAATGTCGTGTTCATTTCTACTGTACAGCAAAGTGAATCAGTTATATGTATACATATATCCCCTCTTTTTCAGATTTCCTTCCCATTTAGGTCACCACACAGCATTGAGTAGAGTTCCCTGTGCTATACAGTAGGTTCTCATTAGTTATCTATTTTATACATAGTATCAATAGTATATATGTGTCAATCCCAATCTCCCAATTCATCCCACCCCCACCCTTTCCCCCTTGGTATCCATACATTTGTTCTCTACATCTGTGTCTCTATTTCTGCTTTGTAAATAAGATCGTCTATACCAATTTTTTATTACATTATTTTGAATAAAAGCATGTTTACATTTATTTTGGATAAAGAAGATAAATATCAGCAATATAATAAACACTCTTTGAATTATTATCAAACTATATAGTATAAGTAGAAATCTAATACACTTATTTGCCAGGAGATTTTATAAAACTTAGAGAAAAATTTTAAATGTGTCTCTGATTTTAGTAACTTTAGTACCTCTAGTGTAATTATTATTTTCATCTTGCTCTCAGTATCTATTAATTTACTTTTAGTTTATTGTATAAACATAAAATTATATGAAAATATTGAAATAATGAATTCTTACATGCTCTAAAAAAGTAGAATTTATATTTCTATATATTTATTATAGTATTATTTGCACATTTTATAGAAAGATGTGTCCATGACTACAAACTATCTGAATTGGAAAAAAAGGGCTGTCTACATAGATAGAGATGATACTCTGAAATATTTGAGAAAATGGAGAGAGAGAGAGTGAGAGATTTCAACTGTACAAGGCTTGGGTATGTCTGAGCAGTTGTGGAATAGAGAGCTACCTTATTAAAAACTTTTTTTGGATATTGAATTTGGAATCATTATATATGGGTTGCAAACATATCATAGAGGTTATAGCACACAGGATTTAAGAGTTCACCAACACCGTATACTCATATACTCGAGTAGTCAATTTCACAGCATTCTACAGAACAAGGTTTTCAAGCCATATCATAAGGAAAACTCAGAGAAGACCGGAGGAAAAATGCAAATATGGTTAAATGATTAGAGAATATGATCTTTAAGACATGGAATTATTAATCTTTTACTCTAGAGAAAGAAAGCTGAAATGAATATTCAATTTTAAGCTTGGCTACTACTCAGAGGATGTACTCACTAGAGCTACTGAACCCAAACAGATGGAATTAATTGTAACAGTGGAAAGATGTACGTGAGATAAAGAAAGTCTTCCTGATTATGGAAGCTATTAAGCAGTTGAAAGTTCAATGATTTTTTTTTTTTAGCGAATTAAATTAGCATGCAAAATGGCATGTTTATCATGTCTTGGATTTTCTTTAGATAATCACCACATATACTTGCATCCTTTAGCAATATGTTCACTTCTGAATGTTTCTAAACTTCTTATAAATAGAATGATATTGCATATATTCTGCAATATACTTTTGTTTGCTCAAAATTATATTTATATAATTAATCCATGTTAGTATATTTTAAAGACCTATCTTATTTTCTGGTACCACAAAATGTTTTAAGTACATCTCAAATTTTCCCTGCCCAATCAACTACTTCATCAAGGAGGCTTGGTTCCTTTTATTGCAGAATGGTATTTAGAAATCAAGATCTGGGCTACAAGTGTACTTATTGCTACTGGGTTTTCATTACTTTTAGATCCTCTCAGTGTAGTACGTATTGTGAAGATACGTGTAGGTATACTAACTCATGCATACACACACATTACATTTACTTCTGTATCTATTTATCTGTGTGCATATATATAGAAAACATAAGTAAATATACTGTACAAAATGAGAGCTAAATATATATATGTATACAAGTTCATACAGCTATCTCCAACTCCAATGCAATACCACAGGGTTCACTTTTTTTTCATAAATTTATTTATTTTATTTATTTTTGGCTGCGTTGGGTCTTCGTTGCTGCACGCAGGCTTTTCTCTAGTTACGGCAAGTGGGGGCTACTCTTTGTTGCGGTGGGTGGGCGTCTCACTGTGGTGGCTTCTCTTGTTGCAGAGCACGGACTCTAGGTGCGAGAGGCTTCAGTAGTTGTGGCTCGCGGGCTCTAGAGCGCAGGCTCAGTAGTTGTGGGGCACAGGCTTAGTTGCTCCGCGGCATGTGGGATCTTCCCAGACCAGGGCTCGAACCCGTATTCCCTGCATTGGCAGGCGGATTCTTAACCACTTCACCACCAGGGAAGCCTGGGTTCACTTTTCTGTAACCTTTTTCTCAATAAGAAAGAAACAGCTCTCATTTTCTACAAAATATTTACTTATTTTTTTCAATCATAGACACAGAAAATAGTTTCAGAATTACTAACCCACACCTCTATGAGAAACAAATTTACTAATTACAGTGCAGTATTCTGTATAATGCTGTTTTGTAGTTGGCTTTTAATTATCCGCTCACTTTTTGTGATACACAGTTCAAAGGCTTTTGAAAAACGCAGTCATGAAGCCACCATTACATCTGTGATACAAAACAGTTTTGTCACCCCCCAAATTCTCCCATGCTGCCCCTTTGTTGTCAACATCTCCCCTCATTCCTTAACCCTGGCAACTACAGATCTGTTTTCCGTCCGTATAACTTTGTTTTTCAATAACACCATATAAATGGGATCAAGCAATATGCAGTATTTTGAGTTTGGTTTCTTCTTTTTAGCAAAATGTATTTAATATTTATCTATATTGTATAAATCAATAGTTTTTTTTTCTTTATATTGCTAAATACATATTTCATTGTGTGGCTGTACTACAGTCTCTTTATCCATTCACTGGTTAAAGGACATCTGAGTTGTTTCTAGTTTTGGATAATTATGAATAAAGTTGCTATAAACATTCATGGAAAGACTTATATTAGTACAGTTTTCCATTTATCTTGTGAAGAAACTGAAAAATACGATTGCTAGGTCATATGGTAAGTATATACTTAACTTTATAAGAATAGAATAGTGCTTTCAGAAATAGATTCACATACAAATGTTCACTTAAATTATCATAACTATGCTAATGCAATTCAATGGGGAAAGAATGATCTTTACAATATCACTCTGTGGTGGATAAAAGATGGCCACAAATTTATTGGCACTCCTTCCATCAAGATGTGATCCCTTCCCCTGAATCTGAGCTTTCCTGTAACCACTTTCATCAGTAGAGTATGAAGGAAGTGACATTATGACAATTTCTAGACCTAGGTTAAGGAACCTGAGCATCAGACACACGAGTGAAGAAGCCATTTTGGAAGTAGATCCTTCAGGCTCTGGGGCCCTCGCTGATAACATAGACCAGAAATGAACCATCTTGCCAAACCCTTCCGGATCCCTGACCCAAATAATCATGATGCGAAAGAATAAAATGTAGTCCCTAATACACTTCACATCTCCAAACTTTCATTAGAAATGGATTATGACTCTAAATGTAAAAGGTAAAATTAGGGCTTCCCTGGCGCAGTGGTTGAGAGTCCGCCTGCCGATGCAGGAAATACGGGTTCGTGCCCCGGTCCGGGAGGATCCCGCATGCCGCGGAGCAGGTGGACCCGTGAGCCGTGGCCGCTGAGCCTGCGCGTCCGGAGCCTGTGCTCCGCGGCGGGAGAGGCCACAACAGTGAGAGGCCCGCGTACCGCAAAAAAAAAAAAAAATGTTTTGCATCAGTGTCATGGCTAAGATGGCCTGAGATCTTCTTCCTCATTCACTCTTTTTGAGAGATTTTGGTATCAAACTTATGCTATTCTCATATAAGCAACTGGAATGTTGTTTCTTTTTTATATATCTGGAATCATTGATGTTAATATTGAAATTATTAATCGATTCCCCAGAAAAAAACTTCCATCCGAGATGATGGTTCTTCTTCCTAAACTACACATTTGAGGTTTTCCTTCCTGCTGTCTATTGTAGGCAAACTATTCCAGGTTTTCTTTATCTTAAAAGCTCATTCTATTGCTCCCATTCCCGTCATTTTTCTAGCATACAATTCTTCACTGACAGATATTTTCTCTCAGTATGTATATTAAATATATCATTTCCCTTTCTTCAAGCTTTTATTGTTAATGTGGAGAAATAATCTTTCAGAATAATTGTCATGTCTCTAAATGTAACTATCTGTACTGCTTGCTGGGGTTTAAATTTTCTATTTATCTTTGGTCATCTGAATTTTTACTATTATGTTTAGGTATCAATTTCTTATTTTTAAGCTTTCTCCATCTTCCATTTTTCTTAACCTATTTTCTCTATTTTCCATCCAATGGACTCTGTTACATTCTTGGAAATTTCTCCACTATCTCTCTCCAGTTGACAAATTTGCTTTTCACCTTTGTCTAATCTACTAATAAACCCATTTTATTCAGATTTTATGCTTGGTTATTTTTATAGACTCTCACTTTTGAAATTTATTTTCAAACGATTATTTTAGATTTTGTGTCTAATTCCAATATCTAATATTTTTGCTGGTTTGATTCTGGGTTTGTTTTTTTCTGCCGGCTCTCACGCAACATGCTTGCTTATTTTGTTTTGTTTTGTTTTACTTTGTTTTTGTTTTACTGTGAGCTCATATTACTGTAGATATTGAGCCCTGGGCTGCGGTGATTTTTATGAGAGGGCTTTTGTCTGGTCCTGCCAGGTCCCTAGGGCACTACTAACCAAGGACCACTTTACACTGAATACTTGTATGTTGAATATTGAGACCACCCAGGAAGTATGAATTCAGTCAGTAAAACTGAAATCAGATGGCTTGTGGTTATGAAGTCTAAAAGAAAGCTTTTCATTCCCTCCATACAGTATCAAATTCAAGAGAGACTATTTTTCTTGTCCTTTCTTGAGAAGTGAATGTATGGGATGTGGAGAGATGATTCCTCATGAGCATCCCATCTTGTATAGACCTGAGGTTTTTCTAGGTTCCACACTTCCAGACAGTCTCTGAAAACAAACTTTTCCACACAGAAAATTCCTTCAAGGGGAACTGATTTTTGAGTTGTGTTTCCCTCTTGATGCCTTGGCTTCCAGTTCCTTACTTTCTTGTCTGTTCATAGATGCTTTCATAAAAATTTTATTTTTAATATTTCCTCCAGTTTTTTAATTGTTTTCAACAGGAGGGGTCTTAAGGCAATCTATTCATAGTACTGCCTGAAACAGAAATAAAAGCCTACTCATTTTTAAATCCTTTTTATAAATTAAATACCAGCTCTCAGTTATCAGTCATATTAGAGTTCTCATCTATAAAAATTAAATCATAACTTAATAATTGTTTTAAATTTTGAACCATGATGGAAAGCATTTTTTTTTAAAAAATCTGCCTCCAAATAATTTCTTCATCACAACAAATTCATTTAAAGGATTATACTCTCATTTGAATCCCATCATGGGCAAGCATCATTCTCACATTAGTCTTAATAATTTTCAGTTCAATTGATTTGAAGTAAATATTTGGCTCTCTAGAATTTTATTTTTCAAGTTGCAGGTAGAGATAAGACCATCCCTACACTAGAGAAGTTTACAATCCAGTGGAAAAACTATATAAGTAACCAAACAATTACTGCTGTTTGATAGATATAAAAGGTAATAAAAAGCACTATGGATACAGCAACAAAAATAGAAGAAAGGCACTTGTTATTGCTTCAGCCTGTCTCTTTGTATGTGGGGGAGGAGCTGGCATCGTCTGGCATTTTTTCACTATGGAGTCGTCATAGGAGCAGAGTACTGAAAAGTTCCTCAGGCACACAAGAAAGTAATGAATGTTCTGGAATTCAGGAAGGGCAAAGTAGAATAGGTGAAGATACAGAGATATAAAGCAGCTTTGTGTGTGCAGGAAACAACAAATAGTCTGGTACGATGAGGATTTAAATGGCAAGATGGGCTTGTGAGATTTGAGAATTAATGCCTTGTCATGGGCCATAGGAAAGGAGGTGGAATTCTATCTCCAGATGACTCAGAAACATTGGTTTAAGCGGAAAAGGGACAAAACAGATTTGTACAACAGGAATATCGTTTTCCAAAGTTTTGGTTCTGTAGACTGCCTTACCTCTGGATGTTTTGTCCCTGGCTCTTTGGGGGACATTTTAATTTTTTGTTGAACAATGGCAGCTGTGTGGAGAAGAAGAGTAGAAACTGTGGTAACTAGGAATTGTTCTCAGAAATGGGTACACCTCTTCTTTCGTCCACTCCATTTTATGGGGGATTGAGTCAAGCTGGGTTAGCTTTTGTTACCTTCAGAGCACCACACACCTTGTACTCAGTGTGATGCCTGGAGTGCCAAAGGGTTTTCTCAGATCCCTGATCTATCTTTGAAGTTCAGCAGTCTCTGCATGCCTCCACCACAGAGCGGTGTCTCTCTCCATCCTCTATTCCTCTCCAAGCAGTGTTCTGCCATATTGCTCGTTATTCACCATATGCATTCGGTTGGGTGTTTCTGTTGTCTTGGTTCAGCCTTTAGGTCTTGAGCAATCCCTGTTAGCCTGGGTCTTGGAGATGGTGTTTCATCAGGGTTCTTATCCCTCCCTTCCATGGCAGCAGAATTCTGACTCACATGTGCGGGCAGTAGCTGGGAGAGAGTTTCCTGCACCTCTTCTACTAGTAGCAGACTTTTTCATTGTCTGAGTGCAGAATCTTGGGTTTGAGGCAGTTTCCCGCTCTTTCCCTACACATTTTTTACTTCTACTCTATCCTCAGTGGCAATCTACCTTTGCCTGGGACCAGGGGTGGGATGTCTTCTTTCCTTTCCTTCTTTATTTCCATGCCCCAGAATTAGTAGTTCTTCTGTCCCTTTGGCTTCATATGAGAGATGAGTCTAGGAGATGGCTGGGGTTTTGTCCCTGTGAGTCTCTAAGGACGAGGGCTACTAGCTTGTGAGTGAGTGCAGAGTCCCCTAGTGCTTGGGCTCGCTGACATGCTGATCGTCACTTTTCCTTTAAGAATTTACAAAAATTTTATCTGTCTTCTCCTAATTCACTTTTACAGTAGCTCTTTTCTCAGTGTTCTATCAATAGTGAAAAATAAATTGTGTCCTTTCTCTCTTCTATACCTAGTCTTTTGTGACTACTGCTCTTTGAACAGTTCGAAAAAAGTTATGATTTTGTTGATTATCCAGATTTTTCTGAGAGTGATATTCTCTTGCAGTTTTATACATTTTCAACAAAAGTCAAACTCCTGAGCAAAAGTTTAGCACTCCTTTGATTTAGTTTTGCCTGTTTTTCCATACAAATTTTAAAATAATTTTTCTAGGTTCCCTTTGGAAAAAAATTCTATCAGTTTTTTACTGTGATATATTCAATGTATAAGTTGTGGGGAAATGTTATTTTTATGATTCTGAGGCTTCCATGGACAAATGATAAGACATGACATCATGTGATCAAATAATTTTGCATACATCAAAAGTTGTTTTAACTTTATCATTTTTTAACAAAGCCTGATTTTTTTCATGTTCTTTTCCAGGATTTTAATATTTTTTATGATTTAATATTTTCTATAAAAGGGGCTTTTTTATACTATATCTTTAAACTTGTTTTTTATATATGTGAATATTATGACCATGCTAAATTATCTTATGCTGTATAATAGATTTTACTTGATTTTCTTAGTTTTACTAAAACTATTAATTATTGACTGTGAAATACATTACTTTACATTCTCAATTTTTGGTGTGTTTTATTACTCATCCTTAATATCATTGGTTAGTACTTCCAGAAAAGTGTTAATTAATATTAGTAGTGATAGTGGAATTCCTGCACTTTTATTTCTATTATTTTCTCATTTAAAAAGATATTAACATTTGGTAGGAATGCTACATAATATTTTTAAAGTATCCATCTTTTCTGTTTTATTAAGAGCCTTTATTACTAATGGACATTATAGTTTATCAAATGCTTTATCTGTGTCTAAACAATTTGGAACATATTTTTTTTTTCCTTTAGATCTATTAATACTAAACTATGTTAATAACTCATAATAATGAATTGCCCTTGGTTTTCTGGATTAAAACATACTTGGTTATGATCTTGTTCACAGACTAAGTAAAACTGGTCTAAATATTATTACTTTCTTTGTGAAAACTTTGTGAAGATTATTAACTTTATGTTATTTTTGCAAAAAGAATTTAGTTCCTTTCTTTCTGTTTGAATGGTTTGGAAAGCTTAATGTTGGGATTGTCTGTTTTTTAAGAGTTTGGTATTTTGTGGTGGAGGGGTCGTCTTTAGTCACATTCTTTCCTTCATTTCTTTTGTGGTAACTTATGTTAGATTTTTCCATTTCCTCTCGGGTCATTTTAGGTAAATTATATTTTCCATTTCACTCATATTTTCAAATATTTTTGCATAAACTTGAGAAAATATATAACTTAATTATCTTCTAATTTTGTTTGTACCTGTGTTTTTTTCCCCACTCTTAGTATTTGTTATTTTATGTGTGCTTCTTCTCCTTAAGTTAGTTAATGGTATATTGATTTTTTTTTTTTTTACATGAGCCAGATTTTGAGTTTACTTATTAGTTCTAATGTTTCCTTTTTCCCCAATATGTTCAAAATTATTCTCTGTTATAAATGCATTCTTCCTTCTGTAGAGTTTTGGGTTATTTTGTTCTTTTTTTTTTTTAAATTCAAATGTAGGCTTCCTAGCAGGCTTTTACTTGTTCTTATAAGATCTGCTACATGGTCTTTTCTTCATTAATATTTTATAGATATTCTATAATTTTACTTTGTATAGTCTCTGTGACCCAAGAGTTGTTTAAATTCCCTTTCTCATTTTCATTTCCATATGTTGAAGGAATTACGTTATATGCCACCCTTGGAATTTTATTGGAATTATATGTAAAATGTAAATTAGTTTGGAAAGTATTTTTAAGATTACAATATGAAATTATTCTATACTAGATTATTGCTTTTTAACCTATTATTAAAGTTTTATTTTGTGTCCCTGAATAAAGGTAGGTTTTATTTATGTAGTCCAGCACAGCTTTTATATATTTTAAGTTGTTTATATTGTTTTTGCTATTAAGAATAAAATTTTTCCATTATATTTTATGTTTTGGGGGGTATATAAAAATTCTGTTTTGTAATCATTTTGTTACCTTAAGTCTAACTTCATAAAACTACTTGATGATCATTATATTTTTCATTTTGTTCTCCTGGGTTTTCCAAGTAGTAGGGCACCATATTACATTGTGACTATCACAGTGGAACAGGGATATATTTCACAGAAAATTGTGCACACTACCAGCATAGGATACAATTATAACATAAGAAACTTCATGATTTGGTGTACACAGACAGGCAAGCCTAACTGGCCTTTACCTCTCTACAACGTGGCCAGCAGCTGATGATGATGATCCAGCACGGTCTGGCACAGGTCCTTTGAGAAGCTCCTTTGACCATTCTCATCAGCATAATCCATGGCTGCTAGGATGCCAAATGTACCCTCCTGCCTCCTCTCAACTGTCAGAGACTGGCTATGTCATGTGTATGCCTGCCTACCACCTGCAACTTCTGTTAAAAGCCCCAGAACCTTCTTATGGAGATGCTAGAGAAGTTAAAGATTAAGTTTTCCAGAGCAAATGATCCAGACACACTATGTACATGGAAAACCCAGACTTAAGTTTATATGAAATCTTTTCCTGAACGTATAAATAAACTATAGCTTTTTCTCCTCCTCTCTTCCACATTCTTCTTTCTAATATTCTCTTCATAAGGCATTTGATAGAATTCCCAGAAAAATGTTGAATGACAATGCTAATAAGTATTTTTGTCTTTATTTTGATGGGAATAACTCTAGTGCTTTTCAAAGGAATTTGATATATACTGTGTATTTAGTTATTCCTTATCATATTAAGAGAGTTTTAGTTTGTTCCTAGATGATAAGCAGATATAATTTTTTTTAATTCAAGAATAGATGATCAAATATTTTAAAATTCATTTTTAGCATCTATAAAGATTATTTGATTTTTAAAATTTTTATTTATAGATAGGTTTAATTATATTAATAGATATCTGTATAATAAAACATTCTTGAGCTCCTGGAATAAAGATAGCTCTTATTCCCTTAATATGTTTCCCAAATTTTAAGATATAAAGTAAGGAATCAGCTTGGCATGGTACATTGTATTAAAAAAGGATCATAAAAGAGAGGTGGTTAATAATTCAAATGCAGCTTTCCAGAGTAATAATTTGCTGTTTTATTGTTGTCACCAATTCCAAGGTCACCTTGGTTTTACTACTTTACCTGTCAAGATGATTTAGGTTATATGGCTGTATAATGCCAAATTCCAGGGGCTGAAAACAAGGTGTTATTCCTTATTTATACTATATGCCCTTATACTTGGTTGCCCCATTGTCATTACCACCCAGGCTGATAGAGCAGCCAGTTAATTCAACATAACCATTGTCATTACAGAGGAAAAGAAAGAGAATATGGCAAATCACACTGGCTCTGAGAATTTCCAACTGGAGGTAACACTCTGCTCTCATGTCATTGGCTAGAACAAGTCACTCTGCTCACAGTGTATTAAAGGAAGTCACACAGACACACCTAATTTTGAGCGGTTAGGAAAGTGCAATGTTAATATGTTCTTAGAAAGAGAACCAGAAATATTGGGTTGACCAAAAAGTTCATTTGGGTTTTTCCATAAGATGTTTTGGTCAACCCAATATTTGATTGACAGCACTACATAAACTCTCTCTTTACTATGAGACCTTGGACAGGTCAATTAACCTTTCTAAGCTTCTGATAATAATAGAATACACTTCACAGGGCTACTTTGAGGATAAATAATCTAATACATGGAAAGTCTTCAGTGTAGTGCTTGGCAATCAAAATGCTATCAATAAATGTGAGTTATCATCATCACCATCACCACCACCATCATCATCATCACATATCCAAATCAATTTTATTCAAGTATTTAAAAAATATTTTATATATGTTTGTCTTGGATTATCAAATATTTTGAGATATTTATGTCTTTGACTATCAGAAAAACCTACATTTGACTATAATTATTTTTTCAATTCTTTTTGACTACTTCAGTACCTTTTTGGGCCTGTACATTGATGTCTACTTCAGTATCTACCAGAGAGTGAATGAGAGAAAATAAGTCAGGTTGAATAAGTGTTTCATTTAAATGGGACTGTTCAATACTTCAAAAGAAGAATTACACATTAAAAACATAGAATATTACTCAAAGTGCCAATGCAGACAATATGCTCAAAATTGCAGTATTACCACAATTTGTTAAAAATGTGATTGAAGGCATATGTTGAGTTCTGTAATGTATGTATAATATCCTACCAGAAATTATAAGACAAAAATTAAATTTTTTTCACCTGTCATTTTTACTTCTCAATATAAGCATTTTCCTCTAATTTGAGAGCAGAATGCAAAAGAATCTATTTTTCTTAGGAAGATAAGATTCTTCTTATAGCTTCACTATTTTGTACCACCATTAACAAGAAAAAGTAAGATAACACGTATGAAGCCCTAAAACCTATTCCTATTTCTTATAGCCATTCCTTTAAAAAGAAAAAAATAATCATATATTAAAAAGAAAATATTAAGTATTTTAATATTAAGTTGAAAGCTTCAAGCTTAAGGTGTTTTGTTTTGTTTTGTTTTTACAATGCCTCAGAGTCAGTCTTTACACTAAATAATAACATTTTAGTGCCTTAGTTTTATAGGCATCCCTAATTTTTCTTTTTTTCAAAAAACAAAGAAACATTGATAAAATTCTTAAATGATGTTAAAGAAAGTTTTCATAGAAATGCAGAAGGAATTAAACAGTAAAAGCTATTCATTAAACTTTTAATATTAGATTTTAGCATATTTTTTCCTCATTTCCTAAAACTGTTGAATGGATCTGAACTGTATTTCTCAGTAACTAAGTCCTTTCATCTGTGAATATCTATGAGTTATCACATAGACCCTATGTTGCTTCTACACAGAATAATGATAATTTAGTAGACTGTACAAACTGAGCTGTACAGAATAAGCCAAATGACAAAAATTAAACTGAAAAATATTTTCTGAAGCATATGACCATTTTCAGAAAAGAGAATTTTTCCATATTCTTACCTTCTTAGAAAAGGAACAGAAATGGCAATACTAATCACATACAAGGTGTATCTATGAAGTTTCAAAATAATGAAAAGAAGAAAATCAGGTCAAATAACTCCTCTTTTTTTGAAACCTTCACCACTGCCCCGCACCTCTTGCCCTTGGACAGGTCAATGGCTCCATCTTTTCCATCCCATCCTCCTTGTCCATATTCCACGTATAGCCCTAAATACACTCAGGAGCAACTACTTAAATACATCTGTAGAAGATGCTCAGGAGCAAGTATTTAAACAATCTTGGCCAAGACTGAAATTTCAAGGTGCAGTGTATATATCATTAGTGCCCAGTATAGTACCTGACACAGTACATACTTAATAAACATTAAAAATATAAAAGGAGGAACAGAGGAATGAAAGACAGGAAGTAAGGAGGGAGGAAGAAGATCTACAAAAAGCCCCAGAGGAAAAACTTGATACAATTTTTTAAAAGTCATTTCAATTGGTAACAATGTTTCTTCTCCTCTCCTTTTTTTAAACAGATTTTATGCTTATGGAGAATCACTTGAGGCTTTTGACAGCCATTTGCAGTAAATAATATTCCTGCAAAAGAGCAAGACTGCTGTGCTTGTTTTACCTAATAGTGTCAAATGGAAAAAAGGAAAGAAAAAAATCACATAAGAAAATCCTAAACTTTAAGAGAGAAATGGCTGAAGAATCATATTGTCATCTTAAGGGAGGTTTTTCTTATGTGCACTCATTTTCTATGTTTGAATTAAGTTAAAAGAGATGTGTGATTTAACAAGAGCTGATGGGCAAAACCCTAATTTTTTTCTGTGTTTTTGGTTCTCATGACATGAGTTTTCCATTGTCCTTAAAATCATCAAATCTGTTCTTAAAGAGTTGCTTTTCACCATGGCACCTGGGCTTAAGACAGGGAATGGGTGACTCACAGTCTCAATTTTCTCTCAAAAGCCATATCCTGAATCCCAGCCACTCAGAAATGACATCTGAATTAGAAAGCTAATTCATTAAAATTCTTTTCTGTTCTCTTAAAAAAATTATTATAAGGATTTGCTTTATACTTTCAGCTTATTACCTACAATGTCACTAATTTCCTTTTGTTTTAGTTCCTAAATTTGCACAATTTTTTTTTTAAATGCTTTACTTGAGCCTTCTCTCTCACTATAGTATTTCTCATCCTTATACCCCATGTGTTCTCTAGAAGTTTCAGTTGCTGCACAGGTGTTCAGAGCAGAGCTCTTGTGTTTAACATGTACATTTCTGCCAATCTCTTGTAATGTTCCTTTGGCTTCTCTTGCTTCCTTTTATTTCATCTCTAATTTCTAATGAGAAATATATATAGCCTGTGCAGTTGCCTTGAGTTTGAATGAATGTCAGCTGCTCAGCAAGTTTGACAAGCATCACATTCTTCTTTAAGGTAGAAAAGTCAATTTATTCTAATGTAAACTTTGCCATATATTTATCCTTTCTTAGTTGAAACTTTCTCTTATAAGTTTAAGAATTTTTTTTGGTAAAGTTGTATTACTTGGGAAATGTGTAGGTCAGTGTCTGAACATAATAAGTGCTCGATAAATATTAGGGTTTGGATGGTGTTGATGAGTTCCAGAAAACATTATATATACCTACGCAGAGTCAGATATACTTACTTAAGAGTTAAAAAGTCATAAAACTGAAGTCTTTATTTTATATTTCCTGCCTCAGTGATACAATATGGAAATTTGGAATCCATTTTTCCTTTATATATATATATATATATATATATATATATATATATATATAACTTTTTAAGTCATAGAATCTACAAACTGTGGCACTGAATCCTTTTGTAAATGAAGCCCCTTTACACCATCATATTCTCCAGCTCTTTTATAGGCTGAATAACATAAAACAAAATAGCCTTATTTGATATTTTACCTCATTGTTTTCAGACACTGGTGACAATAACACCATTAGCCACGGTAGATTTCTAGAAACAGAAAATAGTGTGTCTGATTTTCTAATAAACAATTTTCTAGTTGAGGCAAAGTTTCATTGAGGAATAACTACCTCACCAACTACTCAACGTATAATAAATTGTTTATACAGCAGAGATATACCATTAACACAAACAGCAATTTGTACATCTATAGTTATTTAAAGTGCTAAAATCACCTTAAAACTGATAGAAAATTTGAACTGGAGCTCTCCAACCTGCTCATTTTATAGATTTAGAAACTCAGTTCCAGAGAGTCTGTGATTAAGGTCTCTAGCAGATGGTGGCACATCTGAAATTAGTTACCCTGACTCTTAACCCAGTCCACTTTCTTCTATATGCTTGTGTACATATAATTATATATACATATTGCATTAAAGGTTAAAAGATCAGATTACCTCACTCCATCAAGCTGTGTGGGCTTCGCCAAATCTCTTAACTTCTCTGTGCTTCAGTTACCTCATCTGTGATATAGAGATATAAATAACGATAAATCTACATGTAAGGATTAATTAGCTTATATATGTAAAGTGTATATGGCATATAGTAAGCACACAATAAATGGACATTATAATTGTGGCAGAAAAATGTTAAATTTTTCCTAGAAAAATATTAATTCAGATGTAACCTCATTCACAATTGGCTGTCTTCTTCTGCCTAGTTCTCCGGAGTGGACCCAAGTTCTTAATTTAGAAGCAGCATGAAAGAGAAGGTACAGTCTGGCAGGGGACAGCAGGAAGCCACTGCTCAGAAAACAGGGAATTGGGGATACACAGAGTATGAGTTACCCACCTATGCGTGCATGCACACACACCCACACGCATGCTCCCAGCCCAACCTCCTTAGGCCAGATGGACGAACAGAAAGTTTCCTGGAATCATTACTACTTCCTTGAGAAGCTGACAAGAATCATCCCCACTGATATTACTTCATAATGGACAAGCAGCACCAAGTCCTCATATAGGGCAGCAGCTAGAACCATTCTGTTTTGGCCATCACTTCCAGACCACCAGAATTTCCTACTAGCTAGCTGCAGATACTCCAACAGTTCATACTATTACCCTTAAAATAATGCAACTATGCATTTTCACAATGGATATTTTGTTCATGATGGCAACATTTTCACAACAGTATAATAAACCATTATATACTGCCTAAGTCTGTCTTAAACAAATATTGATATAATTTGACAATATTACTATTATCAGTGAAATGCTTTTGGATACTATTGTTACTGGGTTTTTTTTCTTTTTTAATTTAGAAAATATCGGGGGACAATAATTTGCATGGACAGTTTTTCTTCAAAAAATTTCTTCAAGTGGACGAGGGGAAGATGGCGGAAGAGTAAGACGCGGAGATCACCTTCCTCCCCACAAATACACCAGAAATACATCTACACGTGGAACAACTCCTACAGAACACCTACTGAATGCTGGCAGAAGACCTCAGACCTCCCAAAAGGCAAGAAAGTCCCCACGTACCTGGGTAGGGCAAAAGAAAAAAGAATAAACAGAGACAAAAGGATAGGGACGGGACCTGCACCAGTGGGAGGGAGCTGTGAAGGAGGAAAGGTTTCCACGCACTAGGAAGCCCATTCGAGGGCGGAGACTGCGGGTGGCGGAGGGGGAAAGCTTCGGAGCCGCAAAGGAGAGCACAGCAACAGGAGTGCGGAGGGCAAAGTGGAGAGATTCCCGCACAGAGGATCGGTGCCGACCGGCACTCCCCAGCCCGAGACGCTTGTCTGCTCACCCGCCGGGGTGGGCGGGGCTGGGAGCTGAGGCTCGGGCTTCCGTCCGAGCCCAGGGAGAGGACTGGGGTTGGCGGCGTGAACACAGCCTGCAGGGGGTTAGTGCACCACGGCTAGCCGGGAGGGAGTCCGAGGAAAAGTCTGGACCTGCCGAAGAGGCAAGAGACTTTTTCTTCCTTCTTTATTTCCTGGTGCGCGAGGAGAGGGGATTAAGAGCGCTGCTTAAAGGAGCTCCAGAGATGGGCGCAAGCCACCGCTAAAAGCGCGGACCCCAGAGACGTGCATGAGACGCTAAGGCTGCTGCTGCTGCCACCAAGAAGCCTGTGTGCGAGCACGGGTCACTATCCACACCCCACTTCCGAGGAGCCTGTGCAGCCCGCCACTGCCAGCGTCCTGGAATCCAGGGACAACTTCCGCGGGAGAACCCACGGCGTGCCTCAGGCTGGTGCAATGTCACGCAGGCCTCTGCCGCCCCAGGCTCGCCCCGCACTCAGTGGCCTCCCTCCCCATGGCCTGAGTAAGCCAAAGTCCCCAAATCAGCGGCTCCTTTAACCCCGTCCTGTCTGAGCGAAGAACAGAAGCCCTCCAGCGACCTACACGCAGAGGCTGAGCCAAATCCAAAGAAGAGCCCCGGGAGCTGTTAGAACAAAGAAGAGAAAGGGAAATCTCTCCCACCAGCCTCAGAAGCAGCGGATTAAAGCTCCACAAATAACTTGATGTACCCTGCATCTGTGGAATACATGAATAGACAGTGAATCATCCCAAATTGAGGAGGTGGACTTCGAGAGCAAGATTTATGATTTTTTCCCCTTTTCCTCTTTTTGTGAGTGTGTAGGTGTATGCTTCTGTGTGAGATTTTGTCTGTATAGCTTTGCTTCCAACATTTGGCCTAGGGTTCTATCCATCTGTTTTTTTGTTTTGTTTTGTTTTGTCTTTCTTTTTTTTTAATAATTATTTTTTATTTTAATAACTTTATTATATTTTATCTTATTTTATTTTACTTTATCTTTTCTTTATTTTTTCCTTCCTTCCCTCCTTCCTTCCTTTCTCCCTCCCTCCTTCCTTTCTTTCTTTCCTTCTTTCTTTCCTTCTTTCTTTCTTTCTACTTCTACTAATTCTTCCTTTCTACTTGTTCTCCATTTTTTCTGAGCCGTGTGAATGAAATCCTCTTGGTACTGCAGCCAGTAGTCAATGCTGTGCCTCTGAGGTGGGAGAGCCAACTTCAGGACACTGGTCCAGAAGAGACCTCCCAACTCCACATAATATCAAATGGCGAAAATCTCCCAGAGATCTCCATCTCAACACCAACACCCAGCTTCACTCAACGACCAGCAAGCTACAGTGCTGGACACCCTATGCCAAACAACTAGCAAGACTGGAACACAACCCCACCCATTAGCAGAGAGGCTGCCCAAAATCATAAGTCCACAGACACCCCAAAACACACCACCAGACGTGGACCTGCCCACCAGAAAGACAAAATCCAGCCTCATCCACCAGAACACAGGCACTCGTCCCCTCCACCAGGAAGCCTACACAACCCACTGAACCAAACTTAGCCACTGGGGACAGACACCAAAAACAACAGGAACTACGAACGTGCAGCCTACAAAAAGGAGACCCCAAACACAGTAAGATAAGCAAAATGAGAAGACAGAAAAACACACAGCAGGTGAAGGAGCAAGATAAAAACCCACCAGACCTAACAAATGAAGAGGAAATAGGCAGTCTACCTGAAAAATAATTCAGAATAATGATAGTTAAGATGATCCAAAATCTTGGAATTAGAATAGACAAAATGAAAGAAACATTTAACAAGGACCTAGAAGAACTAAAGATGAAGCAAGCAACGATGAACAACACAATAAATGAAATTAAAAATACTCTAGATGGCATCAAAAGCAGAATAACTGAGGCAGAAGAATGGATAAGTGACCTGGAAGATAAAATAGTGGAAAAACTACTGCAGAGCAGAATAAAGAAAAAAGAATGAAAAGAGCTGAGGACAGTCTCAGAGACCACTGGGACAACATTAAACTCACCAATCTTTGAATTATAGGGGTTCCAGAAGAAGAAGAGAAAAAGAAAGGGACTGAGAAAATATTTGAAGAGATTATAGTTGAAAACTTCCCTAATATGGGAAAGGAAATAGTTAATCAAGTCCAGGAAGCACAGAGAGTCCCATACAGGATAAATCCAAGGAGAAACACACATATTAATCAAACTCTCAAAAATTAAATACAAAGAAAACATATTAAAAGCAGCCAGGGAAGAGCAACAAATAACACACAAGGGAATCCCCATAAGGTTAACAGCTGATCTCTCAGCAGAAACTCTGCAAGCCAGAAGGGACTGGCAGGACATATTTGTGACAAAGGAGAAAAACCTGCAACCAAGATTACTCTACCCAGCAAGGATCTCATTCAGATTTGATGGAGAAATTAAAACCTTTACAGACAAGCAAAAGCTGAGAGAGTTCAGCACCACCAAACCAGCTTTACAACAAATGCAACAACAAAACCAGCTTTACAACAAATGCTAAAGGAACTTCTCTAGGCAAGAAACACAAGAGAAGGAAAAGACCTACAATATCGAACCCAAAACAATTAAGAAAATGGGAATAGGAACATACATATTGATAATTATCTTAAATGTAAGTGGACTGAATGCTCCCACCAAGAGACACAGATTGGCTGAGTGGATACTAAAACAAGACCCATATATATGCTGTGTACAAGAGATCCACTTCAGACCTAGGGACACATACAGACTGAAAGTAAGGGGATGGAAAAAGATATTTCATGCAAATGGAAATCAAAAGAAAAATGGAGTAGCAATTCTCATATCAGACAAAATAGACTGTAAAATAAAGAGTATTAGAAGAGACAAAGAAGGACACTACATAATGATCAAGGGATCGATCAAAGAAGAAGATATAACAATTGTAAATATTTATGCACCCAACATAGGAGCACCTCAATACATAAGGCAAACACTAACAGCCATAAAACGGGAAATTGACAGTAACACATTCATAGTAGGGGACTTTAAAACTCCACGTTCACCAATGGACAGATCATCCAAAATGAAAATAAATAAGGAAACACAAGCTTTAAATGATACATTAAACAAGATGAACTTAATTGATATTTATAAGACATGCCAACCAAAAACAACAGAATACACATTTTTCTCAAGTGCTCATGGAACATTCTTCAGGATAGATCATGTCTTGGGTCACAAATCAAGCCTTGGTAAATTTAAGAAAATTGAAATTGTATCAAGTATCTTGTCCGACCACAATGCTATGAGGCTAGATATCAATTACAGGAAAAGATCTGTAAAAACTACAAACACATGGAGTCTAAACAATACACTACTTAATAACGAAGTAATCACTGAAGAAATCAAACAGGAAATCAAAAAATACCTAGAAACAAATGACAGTGGAGACACGACAACCCAAAACCTATGGGATGCAGCAAAAGCAGTTCTAAGAGGGAAGTCTATAGCAATACAATCCTACGCAAAGAAACAGGAAACATCTTGAATAAACAACCTAACCTTGCACCTAAAGCAATTAGAGAAAGAAGAACAAAAAAACCTCAAAGTTAGCAGAAGGAAAGAAATCATAAACATTAGAGCAGAAATAAATGAAAAAGAAATGAAGGAAACGATAGCAAAGATCAATAAAACTAAAAGCTGGTTCTTTGAGAAGATAAACAAAATTGATAAACCATTAGCCAGACTCATCAAGAAAAAAAGGGAGAAGACTTAAATCAATAGAATTAGAAATGAAAAAGGAGAAGTAACAACTGACACTGCAGATACACAAAAGATCATGAAAGATTACTACAAGCAGCTCTATGCCAATAAAATGGACAACCTGGAAGAAATGGACAGATTCTTAGAAATGCAGAACCTGCCAAGACTGAATCAGGAAGAAATAGAAAATATGAACAGACCAATCACAAGCACTGAAATTGAAGCTGTGATTAAAAGTCTTCCAACAAACAAAAGCACAGGACCAGATGGCTACACAGGCGAATTCTATCAAACATTTAGAGAAGAGCTAACACCTATCCTTCTCAAACTCTTCCAAAATATAGCAGAGGGGGGAACACTCCCAAACTCATTCTGCAAGGCCACCATCACCTTGATACCAAAACCAGACAAGGATGTCACAAAGAAAGAAAACTACAGGCCAATATCCCTGATGAACTTAGATGCAAAAATCCTAAACAAAATACTAGCAAACAGAATCCAACAGCACATTAAAAGGATCATACAACATGATCAAGTGGGGTTTATGCCAGGAATGCAAGGATTCTTCAATATACACAAATCAATCAATGTGATAACCCATATTAACAAATTGAAGGAGAAAAACCGTATGATCATCTCAATAGATGCAGAGAAAGCTTTCGACAAAATTCAACACCGATTTGTGATAAAAACCCTGCAGAAAGTAGGCATAGAGGGAACTTTCCTCAACATAATAAAGGCCATATATAACAAGCCCACAGCCAACATCGTCCTCCATGGTGAAAAACTGAAAGCATTTCCACTAAGATCAGGAACAAGACAAGGTTGCCCACTCACACCACTCTTATTCAACATAGTTTTGGAAGTTTTAGCCACAGCAATCAGAGAGAAAAGGAATCCAAATCAGGAAAGAAGATGTAAAGCTGTCACTGTTTGCAGATGACATGATACTATACATAGAGAATCCTAAAGATGCTACCAGAAAACTATTAGAGCTAATCAATGAATTTGGTAAGGTAGCAGGATACAAAATTTATGCACAGAAATCCCTAGCATTCCTATACACTAATGATGAAAAATCTGAAAGTGAAATCAAGAAAACACTCCCATTTACCATTGCAACAAAAAGAATAAAATATCTAGGAATAAACCTACCTAAGGAGACAAAAGACCTGTATGCAGAAAATTATAAGACACTGATGTAAGAAATTAAAGATTATACACATAGATGGAGAGATATACCATGTTCTTGGATTGGAAGAATCAACATTGTGAAAATGACTCTACTACCCAAAGCAATCTACAGATTCAATGCAGTCCCTATCAAACTACCACTGGCATTTTTCACAGAACTAGAACAAAAAATTTCACAATTAGTTTGGAAATACAAAAGACCCCGAATAGTCAAAGCAATCTTGAGAACGAAAAATGGAGCTGGAGGAATCAGACTCCCTGACTTCAGACTATACTACAAAGCTACAGTAATCAAGACAGTATGGTACTGGCACAAAAACCGAAAGATAGATCAATGGAACAGGATAGAAAGCCCAGAGATAAACCCACGCACATATCGTCACCTTATCTTTGATAAAGGAAGCAGGAATGTACAGTGGAGAAAGGAGAGCCTCTTCAATAAGTGGTGCTGGGAAAACTGGACAGGTACATGTAAAAGTATGAGATTAGATTACTCCTTAGCACCATACACAAAAATAAGCTCAAAATGGATTAGAGACCTAAATGTAAGGCCAGAAACTATGAAACTCTTAGAAGAAAACATAGGCAGAACACTCTATGACACAAATCACAGCAAGATCCTTTTTGACCCACCTCCTAGAGAAATGGAAATAAAAACAAAAATAAACAAATGGGACCTAATGAAACTTCAAAGCTTCTGCACAGCAAAGGAAACCATAATCAAGACCAAAAAACAACCGTCAGAATGGGAGAAAATATTTGCAAATGAAGCAACTGACAAAGGATTAATCTCCAAAATTTATAAGCAGCTCATGCAGCTCAATAACAAACAACCCAATCCAAAAACGGGCAGAAGACCTAAATAGATGTTTCTCCAAAGAAGATATGCAGACTTCCAACAAACACATGAAAGAATGCTTAACACCATTAATCATTAGAGAAATGCAAATCAAAACTACAATGACATATCATCTCACACCAGTCAGAATGACCGTCATCAAAAAATCTAGAAACAATAAATGCTGGAGAGGGTGTGGAGAAATGGGCACACTCTTGCACTGCTGGTGGGAATCAGAATTGGTACAGCCATTATGGAGAACAGTATGGAGGTTCCTTAAAAAATACTACAAGTAGAACTACCATATGACCCAGCAATCCCACAACTGGGCATATACCCTGGGAAAACCATAATTCAAAAAGAGTCATGTACCAAAATGTTCATTGCAGCTCTATTTACAATAGCCCAGAGATGGAAACAACCTAAGTGTCCATCATCAGATGAATGGATAAAGAAGATGTGGCACATATATACAATGGAATATTACTCAGCCATAAAAAGAAACAAAACTGAACTATTTGTAATGAGGTGGATAGACCTAGAGTCTATCATGCAGAGTGAAGTAAGTCAGAAAGAGAAAGACAAATACCATATACTAACACATATATATGGAATTTAAGAAAAAAAATGTCATGAAGAACCTAAGGGTAAGACAGGAATAAAAACACAGAGCTACTAGAGAATGTACTTGAGGATATGTGGAGGGGGAAGGGTAAGCTGTGACAAAGCGAGAGAGTGGCATGGACATATATACACTACCAAACGTAAGGTAGATAGCTAGTGGGAAGCAGCCGCATAGCACAGGGAGATCAGCTCAGTGCTTTGTGACCACCTGGAGGGATGGGATAGGGAGGGTGGGAGGGAGGGAGATGCAAGAGGGAAGAGATATGGGAACATATGTATATGTATAACTGATTCACTTTGTTATAAAGTATAAACTAACACACCATTATAAAGCAATTATACTCCAATAAAGATGTAAAAAAATAATAAAAAATTTCTTCAAGAACAATTTTGAACTTTGCGTAAGAGACTGGGAATGAAGGAGATGGGGTAGATATTGAGGAGGGCAAGATTACTTTTGAGAAGCTCTTGACTCTGCTGAGAACTTTACAGGCAAGAGGAAGCTGTCTTACTGTAGCAAGGGGGTGATATCTGTCTCTGAACATCTGGAGGGTCCAGGAGAATCTGGGAGTTCAAGATTCTCAGGCTCATCCACCCAAATATCTTCTTCTCATGTCGCAGGTTCCACACTTTTTCTGAGGACCCTGATTTGGAATGAGGCAACTGTGAGATTATGCATTTTCAGATTTTTCAGCACAGTCTGCTCTCTGGCTGCAGAAGATAATGGTGACTTTCAATGACAGGCCTTGAAACAAAGAGTTAGAAAAATATATAGCTTCTCTTTTAAATTTTTTTTCAAGATTTCTAAAGCCAGGGTCAATAAACTTTTCTGTAAAGGGCCAGATAATAAATATGTTGGACTTGTGTGATCAACTCTGCCTGGTAGCACAATGATACTCAATACAAAAACAAACGTTCCAGTAAAACTTTATTCACAAAAACAGATGGTCAAGCCCTCAGGCCGCAGTTCACCAACCCCTGCTCCGAAGCAACTATCAAAGCCATCCAACTACACACTTTTTAAATTGCTCTTTTTCTCATTCTGTTTAAGTGTCACTGCTGCTACATAAACCTGCACCTTATCCCATAGCAAGGGTCTTCACAATTGTAATGCCACTGCCTGCTGTGGGCTGTTCCACCTACTGACCACCAGCAAAGGAACCCTCATCGTTGTGTGATCAGTGAGTGGTCCCACCTAAAAGATCCTCTGATATTCATTGTTTTAGACTCAGTTGAGCCCAAGAGGCAGAGCCTGAGAAAAAAAGAAAGAAAAAAAAACTTGTGTGCAGAAAGCCTTGAGGTTTTAGGCAGTGGAAGGAGCAGATATGTAAATTTAGGAACAAGAGAAGGGGTCTGATGGAGGTTCCTTAAAAAACTAAAAATAGAATTACCGTATGACCCAGAAATCCCACTCCTGGGCATATACCCAGAGAAAACCATAATTCAAAAAGACACATGCACCTCAATGTTCATTGCAACACTATTTACAATAGCTAGGTCATGGAAGCAACCTAAATGTCCATCAACAGACTAATGGATAAAGAAGATGTGGTACATATATACAATGGAATATTACTCAGCCATAAAAAGGAATGAAACTGGGTCATTTGTAGAGACATGGATGGACCTAGAGACTGTCGTACAGAGTGAAGTAAGTCAGAAAGAGAAAAACAAATATTGTATATTAACTCATATACGTGGAATCTAGAAAAATGGTACAGAAGAACCGGTTTGCAAGGCAGAAATAGAGACACAGATGTAGAGAACAAAGGTGGGAAAGTGGGGTGGGGGGGGATGAATTTGGAGATTGGGATTGGCATATGTACACTAATATGTATAAAATAGATAACTACTAAGAACCTGCTGTATAGCACAGGGAACTCTACTTCACTGTACAATAGAAACTAACACAACATTGTAAAACAACTACACTCCGATAATTTTTTTTTTTTTAAAAAGAGAGGGGGCCTGGCAAGAATAATACAGAGAAAGAAGGAGTCAATGCCAGGGTGCATTCTCAAGATGGTCCTTGTTAAGGAAAATTGGGGCTTGATTCTATCAACATTCCCGGAACAGACATGTATCACAGTCCTCTCTACTGTTTCCCAAGGAGCAGAAAAGGACCCATTTAATCACTGACTCCTATTCTGGTCAAGGTCTGCCACATGGCTGTTAATCAACTCTACTGAGCTTCCCAGTTACACTTGAAGGATTGTGTTCTGCAGCTTCAAGGAGCCCCAGATGAGAAAGCATTCCAAATACAGGGTGTGACTGAAGGAAATTACTATGAGGCTACGCCTGCCTGAGAATGTTTAGAACTGCAATGACCAGAGTAAATGTGAAGAGGGCAGCAAGGTGTTGACACAGGTATTGAGAATTGTCCACCCATTGGAGTAAGTTGGTTTATACACTGATCAGATGCAAAAACAATGGCAAAAAGGCAAAATCTATACAAAACTCAACAACTTTAGTTTTGAGACAAATCATTAACTGATAACCCTGGAAAGCCATCTTGCATATCCTTTTTTTAATCTGTTGGCGTGCACTTTTGAAACTCTTTGGCTGAGTTCTTCTTACCTTGCTTTTTCTCCTACATCCCCAATGATCTTTGACTTCCCTTTATTGTTCTATATGATTCCACCACAAACATCCTCAAACTGCATTCACCAGCCATTTCTCTGCATTGGTGTGCCACTCAACAATCAAGGTGATCTTACTAAATGGAGAAGACTAGTCTGCTTCATTTATTTAAAAATGTGTGCCCACCTCCTGCTCATCTCTGAATTGAGTGTTCTGTGGCAATGAGACAAAACTCATGGTCAGAGTTCAGTACCTGAAATCTCACTGATCTCTTTGACATTCCTTCCCCAACACTTTCAAAGTCTCCCATAATCATTAGTCCCATTTTCCACTGATAATTCTATGCCAATCATGTCTCTAATTCTTGCAATGATGTTTCAAGTCAAGGATTGTTGTTATCTCTCTTTTTTTTAACTGAAGTATAGTTGATTTACAATATTGTGTCAGTTTCAGGTGTACAGCAAAGTGAGATTCCATTATATTTAATTTTCAGGTTCTTTTCCATTATAGGTTATTACAAGGTATTGAATATAGTTCCCTGTGCTATACAGCAGGGATCCCCAACCCCCGGGCCACGGATGAGTACCGGTCCGTGACCTGTTAGGAACTGGGCCACACAGCAGGAGGTGAGCATTGGGTGAGCGAGCGAAGCTTCACCTGTGTTTACAGCTGCTCCCCATCGCTCGCACTACCGCCTGAGCTCCACCTGCTCTCAGCAGTATGGTGAGTTGTATAATTACTTCATTATGTATTACAACGTAGTAATAATAGAAATAAGGTGCACAATAAATGTAATGCACTTGAATCATCCCGAAACCATCCCCCCCACCATCTGTGGAAAAACTGTCTTCCACGAAACCGGTCCCTGGTGCCAAAAATATTGGGGACTGCTGCTATACAGTAAAACCTTGCTGCTTATCTAACTTTTTTCAGGATAACAGAAATAGAATTTATTATATGGCCTGTTTCATGAATATATAAGAATGTGCTATATTCTTATATTTCAGTTGTGATTTTTGTTTTTATTTTTATTTCATTTATTTTTTAACTTTCTATTTTATCTTGGAGTATAGTTGATTAACAATGTTGTGTTAGTTTCAGGCGTACAGCAAAGTGATTCCATTATATTTTTTTCAGGTTCTTTTCCATTATAGGTTATTACAAGATATTGAATATAGTTCTCTGTGCTATATAGTAAAACCTTGTTGCTTATCTATTTTACATATAGTAGTTTGTATCTCTTAATCCCAAACTAATTTATCTCTCCCCCCACCATTTTCCCTTTTGGTAGCCATAAGTTTGTTTCCTATGTTTATGAGTCTGTTTCGATTTCATATACAGATTCACTTGTATTATTTTTTAGATTCCACATATAAGTGACATCATATGATATTTGACTTTCACTGTCTGACAACTTCACTAAGTATAATATTCTCTAGGTCTATCCATGTTGCTGCAAATGGCAATATTTCATTCTTTTTTATGGCTGAGTAACATTCCAGTGTGTGTATATACATACACACACACACACACACACACACACACACACACACACACACACACCCCATCTTCTTAAGCCAATCCTCTGTTGATGAGCACCTGGGTTGTTTCCATGTCTTGGCTATTGTCACTAGTGTTGCTATGAACACTGGGTTGTTTATACAATCGGGACGCTGAGGCTCAGGGAAAACAATTCCCTGAAGCCACAAGATAAGTACGTGGCCACGTGAGAATGCAGATTATCAGTGTGGACTTGCCTCTCAGCTATCAGTGTATTAAGTGCAGGGGATAGGAAAGCTTCCCACACTTGGACATCATGCTTCTCTAGAACAATTTCCAAATCTCATGTTCTCAACAGCCTATTACTTAGAGAGACTGCCTAGGTCACAGCTTCGCAACAGATACTGCATGAATATACTAGTCTACCATCAACAGGTTAGAGGTGTGCTGAGATAGCTCTCTCCTCAGCTCACAGGATGGCTTGAGAGCCATCTGGGATGAGAAATTTCCTTGAGCCAGTATTCTGGACAGCAGGAATCCTTATCCGTTGACCCAAGTAGGAGGTGCAAGTATAGTTTTCTATGGGTGAGAAAGATTGAGAAACATGACCCTGGATTCCGAAGTTACGCAAATGTCAGAGATTCTGAGCTCTCCATTCTAATTGTCCTAGTGGATTGCCAATGAACTGCAAAACATAGTAACTCATTCATTCCCTATCCATAGATACAAAGGAGCTTTGTGTAGTCTTA
Source organism: Delphinus delphis (assembly GCF_949987515.2). NCBI lineage: Eukaryota > Metazoa > Chordata > Mammalia > Artiodactyla > Delphinidae > Delphinus > Delphinus delphis. The sequence continues at coordinate 17,852,244 of NC_082686.1, forward strand.
AATTCTTCTTGTAGGGAGGAAGCTTAGAAATCATCAGATACTGCTCTTTACCATTTGCAATAATCACTTCCAAAATATCTGGAAAATTGACTTCCAGCCTCTGTTCAAACAGCTGCATTATGGAGGGAGGGGAGGCGGGGGAAGGACCAGTTCCTCTCTCAATCAACTATTCAATATGTTGTGAGCTATGTGGGGGAAATTTTGTTTCAAATTTCTTCTTCTGTGGTCTCATGTGCCTCCTGCTGACTAAAAGTGTCCACTTCCAATTTTAGACTTTATTAAGCTAAAGATATAGTGTTAATTCATTTTAAGTTATCCCCAGAATACGGTTTTAAATTCACATGACTCTAGGAAGTCACTTTTATTGAGAGCAGCCAAACATTTACAAGTACACACACTTAAGAGCCATTTAAAATTTTATCTTTTGTCACCACCTGGTGGTAGAACATTTTCTCACGTCTCTTTTTTTTGCACTTTAAGTTTTCTTTTGTTGGTGGTAACGAAAATTTCTTAACCGAGAAAATGAGTTAACTTTAGCATTGATAGTCAAGTATTAAACTTTAGCATTGAAGTCAAGTATTGATGCAGACTAAGCATGTAAACACTTAATAAATATATTTAATGAATGAATTCTAATTTGTTTTAGTGAATTGTAATGTATGATTTTTTTCATTTGAATTACATAAAGCTCTCATATGATGAATAAAAGTGATCCACAGTATTAGCTTGAGTTAGTTTTCTTTCTTTTCTAAGTTTAATTGATTTTTGGTTTAAGCTAATAGAGCTACATGAATGGAAAAAGTCGGCTAAGGCATTTTATTATTATTTTAAGAATGCAAATACATTTAAGTTACAACGTTTAAAAGATATTTTCTATGACACAAAAGTTAAGATTTGGTAAAAATTTATGAAATATGATTGAAAAAGTGTAAAACCTTTGCAAATTCCTGAAGAACTACTGTATTAGGGGAAAAAAACAAAAAAGCAAAACCTGAGCTCTACATCATTTGCTGTAGACCATCGCCACCTCGTGGATTGAGAAAGAAGTGCTATAGGCTGTGAATCTTTTAAGGTGGAATTTTTTATTGATAGAAAACTCCTACTCGGAATTTAAATTAAATGCAATAATTGGAAACAACATCAATAACAAGTCTGACAACATACTTACCAACCAAACAATTAGATAATTAAATTCCAAAAGGAATTTGATTAAAAAATATGAGTCAGAGTCATTTCTTAGCCCCCAATTTGGCTATACCATCCTAGGCAATAACAACCACTTTGAGGTTCAATTCCACATCTGCCAAGCAAAGGAAGTGGATTGGACAGACTCTTGCAAACGCAGGACTTTGGGATCATAGCAATTGTAAGTCCAAATGCAACATACATTCATTTTTCTGTTTTCAATATTTGTTATAATTCTGGGTTTATAACCTGCTTGAAAGAGATGTTTTCTATTTTCTCATTTATAATCAAATAAAATATCCATTTGTCCATCATTTTAGGCTATATGTCCCCAGAAGAAGCACTAATGGTAAACAGTTTTCCTATGTCTAATTGGTAAATCCTATGGCATGAAAATATGAATAAATAGCATTACATGTTTATGAAATAGGTACATTAATCATTTCTGTACACAATGTTTACACTAAAACAATGCTAACAGCTCATGTATATGACCAGATTCTCTCATTTCATGGCTACTTGTTGAATACTTGGCATAGAATTCTCGAGAATTATCAATCCAGTATTGTGTCTTTAAAATGTGTGAAACTTTTCTCTGTTAACAGGAGACAAGAAAGCTTTTAAAAGGTCAAACTGTTTGTTGTAAGAATATTTTTATGTCAAATATTTTAACTTTTATTAGGTAATCTCTACAAATAATCAAAATTGGTTAAGGTCAGTATATTAAAACATATCAAGATTTACATTTATATAAACTTATACGTAGTCTAGAAAAAGAAAATCAGAAATACGGCAGAGTTTAGAACAGCATGAGATCTTTTGGATGCATGTTTAAATCAAAGAGCAATCATTTTATAAGTGTGAGAGTGTGAAACTTATTTACAAGGACCCAGTATTTCATATCACTTTTACTAGTGCCATGCACAAATTCTGCTCTGTTGGTCTTGTTTCTACAGCGAGTTATTTTTTCAATTCACTATTTTCTTTATAAATATACATATATGTTATGTGTATATAGTTGTGTGTTACCACAAATGCGTAAAGAGTGCCGATCTTTAAAAAAAAAAAAGTAAGTAGATTAAATGTTCTTCTGAGCATGGATGAAGTTTTTCAAGCTTAGTAATTGGCAACTCCTACATCCATGCCTCTGTTGAAGTGATTAAAAAAGAATCATTTCCCAGAACTACAGGTGCACAACAGATTGGAATCATTATGCAAAAGAACAGAAATCTGGAGAGAAACCCAGTGAATAAAAAAAGCCATGTTCCTGGCCACTTTTGCCTTTAGCTCTCTGTTTTTTTCAGCTCTATTTGGATATACAACATGAAATACGTAAAAATTATAATAGAGTTGAAGTAAGCCATTCAACATTAGCAATGTATGCCTTGAATTAAACAAACTCCAATCAGAATGCACTGGAGGCAGAAATGAACTAAAGGCCAAACTTGCATTAATACATTTTAAAAGCTAAAGTTTATGTAGGGGAGTTGACAGATTGGAATGCATTACATGAGTTTTTAGAAAACTACATATTTTCTGCTGGTCTTTTGAATTTCCCATCCTGTACCAATTCAAGAGAATCACATTTTCCCTTATGGATGTGTTAGGCCTCTCAGACCCTAGGCCACCTCAAGTGTTTGAAATCTCCATCTCAAAGCCAGTCTGAGGACCCAACTGCTGGTCACCGTGTGTTGTTTCCAGAGCCCTCTTCTGAGCAAGAGATGTGAAAATTTATTGATGGCTTTGTCGTCATGTTTCCATGATTCCACAGTCAAGATCTTGTAAGTGCAAAGTGACTTTTCCTCAAATGCTCCCCTAAGAATCTCATCTTTCATCTAGCTGGACAGAAAGAACAAATGAAATGAAAAAATAACAGTAATAATAACATTAAAAAAAATACTGTAACAGAGGGGGGAAATGTATGTAAAAAAAAAAAAAAAAGGTCTGGAAATCAAACTGAGGAGTAGGGATATTTGGGAAATGAAACCTGTGAGGCAAAGAGGAATAAATCTTAGTTCAAAGAACAGCAGAATGAGTTAGGCTAGACAGTATAGAAATGAATGGGGCCATGCATTAATGTGTATGTCAATATTAAATTGGAAGGAATAATGGAATAGAGTGAGAGACTGGGTGAAAGGGGGTGGGCAGAAACAGGGTCAAATGGTTAGATGGTGGGAGAATGGAGGAGCAAAGAAAAAAACTGGTCATTGAGTTACTTTAACCTGCTGTTAAAATATATGTAATTTCTCGGTTACTCATTCAGCATTTATCTATTACAATGACCTTAGGAAAGGACAATTACGCTTAAGAAAGCATCCACACCTAAGTGTATGGGGACCAGGGGTTGTTTTAAACGCTTTGCTTCTCTGTGCCATTCTTTCTGATTTGATCTTTCCTAAAGAGTGGGAAGCAAAGATTTTGTTTTTGTTTTTCAAGTAGGCGATCTAGAACTCCGAGAGAAAAGAGGAAGTTGGAGAGGTTTTCTGAAAGCAAAAGTTGTAAGAAGGACGCGTTGGAGGACTTGCAGGGGACGCTTTTGGCTAGAAAAGAATGAAGTTGGGAAGATCTGGGGAGGAGTAATGAAAGGGACGAGATCAAACTTGGTGAAAACTGAGGGGCGGGAGCGGCGAGGCAGGAGACAGGGCCGGGCGAGGAAGTGGGAGCGCGCGAGTGTGAGGGACACGGGTCTGCCCCGGGTTTGGGGCGGTCGTTCTCACCATTGTCCCCGTGGTTTTCCGCCTGGGGAAACGTTATGAAACATTTCCTTCCTCTGTGTCATTGAACCCCTCCCTCTTTTTCGATGGAAGAGCTGCTCCGCTTTTGCTTAGGGACCTATCTAGGTGGAAAGGTTCAACTTTTCTCGCTTTCCTAACGCGGAGGCAGCCTTTTCCCTTCCTCGGGGAAGAGGAGGGAGGGGTCGGGGAAGGAAACCGACTGCTTAATTTCCCCACTGTACACTTTCTAGTCCCATCGATGCCGCCGCTCCCTGGGTGCAAAAGTGGGGTTCCTTGACGTTTGTGCCAAACCTGGCCTACGTCCTGCAGCTAGTAGGTGGAAGAAGGCAAACTGGGCGGGAGTTGATTATTTCTCGAATGAAGAGAATGCGCAGTTCCCTCCCTAGGCTCTGGGGAATTGAACCGCGCGTTCCAGATCACCTATTCCGGAAGTGTGAGCCCGGGTTCCTACTGAGAAGTCTTTAAGGCTGGGGCCGGAGGGGGTCGGGGGGGTGGGGAGATGATGGTGGAAGGGGGAAGGGCGAAGGTTTAAAATTTAAACCCATTTTAAAGTCAATGGCCTGGAATGTGTCTCCTGGCTTCCTCACGCAGACACGCTTTCTAGGGGACGCGCGGGCCCTATCGAGCTTTCCCGAGAAAAGTTGGGGCGAAGAGAGAGCACGCTGCAGCAAACCGGCCTGTGGCAGGCCAGGGAGATGGAGAGGTGGAGTGGGGTATTTTTCTAGAAAGGGGAGCCCTGGCTCATCTCCCAGATTGAAGAGGCGGGCGCTGGCGGGGGTGGGATGCGGTGAGAGAGGGGGCCGGCATAGGGACAGACCCCGGCAGGGAAATCTTCGAGAAAGGACTCCGCTCTCCACCCCGACCGTCCCTTCTGGAAAATGCAGCCCCACGCGCGAACTGCGCTCCCGCAAGAGAGGGACGGCGGGAAGGGACGGTAGTCCGGGAAGACGGCGGGGGGAGAGCGCGGTGGCAGGGAGTACCTTCTCCCAGCAGCAGCCCCAGACGTACAAAGTGCTGCTCACAGCGCCTCTCCTGCGCCTTCCGCCCCCAGACTGACGAGCCAGTGGCGCCGAGCCAGAGCGGAGGCCGCCCCCCCGCCCAGGCCCGCGGCGCAGAGCGCGGTTTCGCTCCGACTGAGTTCAGGGGGCGGCGTCCCGGGGATAGAAAGGCGGCCAAGAGGGAGGAGAAACGGGGTAAGGGGGGGTGGGCGGAGACATTTTTAAAGACTATAAAAAGGCGGCCCGGGCTGCCCCGTTCTTGCACTCGCTGGAAAGCGGCTCAGAGCCTGGGGCCTTTGCATAGCCAGGGCGCGCAGTAGGGCCGAGAGGACAGAGCCCTGCGCAGAGCGAGGTGCACCGCGACCGAGGCGGAGACCGAAGCGGGGAGCTCCAGGCGCCGATCCTCGTGTGGCCCAAGGCCCCTCTCCCGGAGGCGTCCCAGGGCGCTCCGTGTCTCCGCATCAGCCACCCCACCAGAGCCTGCTGCGCGGTGCCTCCAGCTCTTCGCTAGAAGAAAAACTTCCCGCGCGCCGGCAGAACTGCAGCGCCTCCTCTCTAGTGACTCCGGGAGCCCCATCTGCGGCTGGCTCTGCGCGCACTTTCCAAGAATCATAGTAATTGTTAATTTTAACAATCCCGAGGCAGGCCAGCGAGGCTCTGCGCTCCAGACCCGAACAATAGCCCCTTCGCTCAGTGCGCGGCGGCGCGCGGTGCCTCCCGGGACTCGGGTGCCGCGAGCGGTCCCCGCGGAGTTCGGAAGGCGCACGGCAGGAGGCGACATGGGGAACACGGCGCGACGGTCTCGCGGCTCGCAGCCTGCGCCCGTGCTGCTGCGGCTGCTGCTCGCCGCGGCCTCAGCGCTGCTGGTCGTGCCGGGCGTGCGCGGGCGCCCCACCGAGGAAGACGAGGAGCTGGTGCTGCTGGCACCGGAGAGCGACCCAGGACACAGGACCACGCACCTCCGCCTGGACGCCTTCGGCCGGCAGCTGCTGCTGGAGCTGCAGCCGGACCGCGGCTTCCTGGCCCCCGGCTTCACGCTCCAGACGGTGGGGCGCAGACCCGGGCCCGACGCGTCGCGTTCTGATCCCGTTGGCGACCTGGCGCACTGCTTCTACTCTGGCACGGTGAACGGCGACCCCAGCTCCGCCGCTGCACTCAGCCTCTGCGAGGGCGTGCGCGGCGCCTTCTACCTGCAGGGCGAGGAGTACTTCATCCAGCCCGCGCCCGCCGCCGCAGCCGAGGAGGAGCCTCCGACGCGGCCCCAGTTCCATCTCTTGCGGCGGAGGCGGCGGGGTGGCGGCGGCGCCAGGTGCGGGGTCCTGGACGACGAGACGCAGCTCGCGGGGGGAGCGGGGTCGGAGGACGAGCACGCCACGGCGCAGGGGCCGCCGCGGGACCGAGCGACACAACGCATGGGACAGCCAACAGGTATCATTCCCAGAAGAGTGGTTCCCACTTGTCTCTCCATTCATCTCCCTCTCCCTACCTTCTCTGTGCTGCGCGACTTGAGGGTAGAGTCCTGTTCGCAGACGCGAGCCTCTGTCTGCGGACAGGACGGAGACGTGGTGTGGAGGGAATGCGGCTTAAGATTTGGGTTGGTGAACTAACCAAAGCCTGCTGGAGCAGTTAATTCCATTTGCCCTAATAATGAATGATCAAGAGAGGATAGACGTTATCAATGGTGTTTCTGCTAAGGAGAAGCGTTCCGATCCGGAAGGGAGAGCTGGTAACCCAATGCCTCCCACTTTAGTTGAATGTGAGCTTGTGCGACTTATTTCCACCTTGTTAATTTCTTTTTAACAATTATGCATGTGTCCTTTGGTCGAGTTGCAGCTTCGCGCTTAGTTTTGTAACCGCTGCCTGTTCGCGCACCCTGAGCCCAGAGGAGGGCAGAGATGGAGGGCGGAGGAGGGATAGTGACCTCAGAATGTGCAGCCCGCGAGCCTGGACAGCTGCGCTACGATTCCTGTTCTGCTGGCCTCTGTTCCCTTCCCCCCTTTAAGAGTCTGACCCCCGACCGGCTGGCAGTGGCGGGGCCCCTCTTCAGAACCTGCTTGGGAGGTCTCTGCCCAGCTCGCCCCGCCTCTCCGCGCCTCCCACCAGCCTCCCACTTTGCGCTCCCCCTCGCGGCCATAATTCTGCTCGGAAGCACTGTTGAAAGTTAGTCACCGGTGATCCTTCCTGCTCCGCCTTTCCCTGTTTCTCTCTGTTGTGTGCAGTGCTTCCTGTCTAGTTCTTTTCATTCTGTCACTCACTGGGGTGCCTTGTTTCTTTTTTGAACTTTCTCACGTGGCTTGTAAAATTTTCCTCTTCTCCCCTGTACGTCCGCTCCTTGAAGCGGTTACGTGCTCAGAGCCCAGCGTAGAACTTCCCTGGGGGCTGGGTCTCAGTCAGGAGTCAGAGGGCTCTTTTCGAAACAATCAGCCGTGGCCCCGTGGTCCGAAGCAGGAACTTATTTCCCTGGGGCGGTGGGAGTGGGGCAGTCGGCTTCTTGGCAGACTGGGTGGTCCTTGTGCCCGGATTTGGCAAGAGCAGAGCACCGCAGGGACCCGTGGAACGAGCGAGCAGAGCAGTGCAGGCTGAGATTTCTTCAGGCCCTGCCCCTCGGCAGAGGCCACAGCCCTGCCCTGGGCCTTCCACGTGGAGCCCGATGATCTCATTCAGGATTTGATTCCTGGCCTGTGAAAGAGTGACTCAGGGCTCTGCCTGCCCCCCTTGCTCCAAGATTTTACTACAGCTGGGGAGAATGGTTGCGCACACTGCCTTTTTCAGATTGTGTGATCTCAGAGAGGACAAAAGAAATCCTGTTTAAAAAAAAAAAAAAAAAAAAAAAAAGCCTGACACCCCTCAGAGGAGCACATGGCCTTTTTTTTATTTACAGTAAAGGAGAAAACTTTAAAAATAACATTTTCAGTGAAAAGAAATGCAAATATTTTTGTTATTGTTGCTCCGGGTGTATTTTTGTATTGTTTTCTTTGACTGGTTAGGCTTTCTTTATATACTCTGGGAAGGTAACTATCCTTGGCTAGACTGCCCCTGAACAAACTATCTTCCTTGTGTCTTTACAGGAACTAGAAGCCTAAGAAAGAAGCGATTTGTGTCCAGCCCCCGCTATGTGGAAACTATGCTTGTGGCCGACCAGTCCATGGCAGAGTTCCACGGCAGTGGGCTAAAGCACTACCTTCTCACCTTGTTCTCGGTGGCGGCCCGGTTATACAAACACCCCAGCATTCGGAATTCAGTTAGCCTGGTGGTAGTGAAGATCCTGGTCATCTATGAGGAACAGAAGGGGCCAGAAGTGACTTCCAACGCTGCCCTCACTCTGCGGAACTTCTGCAACTGGCAAAAGCAGCACAACCCGCCCAGTGACCGGGATGCAGAGCACTATGACACTGCGATTCTTTTCACCAGACAGGTGAGAGGAAGACATTGCCAACGATGAGAGTATTCTCTTGGGAATCAGTTTTGTAATAAGCAAATGTATGTAAGGCATTTTACCAGTATTTTGGCACTTATATTTTTTAATTGGCTAGCATGATTAATCTTCCTTATTTCTTTTAATATTTTAATATCTCAAGTTTCACAGTCTTTTTTGAATGGCCTTGGGGAAAATCTTAAAGTCACACAAAGTACTCCTAAAAGAACTACTCAACAACAATGAATGTAGATGCCCTAAAGCACATGTGAAGTTACACCCTGCCAAAAAGTGAGATCACAAGGTTCGTGCTCTGTCTCTGTTAATACGGACATACCTTTGCTCCTTGTAGGACCTGTGTGGCGCCCAGACATGTGATACTCTTGGGATGGCAGATGTTGGAACTGTATGTGATCCCAGCAGAAGCTGCTCGGTCATAGAGGATGACGGCTTACAAGCTGCCTTCACCACAGCCCACGAATTAGGTAAGTCTGTTTTAGAGTGAGAGTTAACCCAATTCATGAATTCAAATTGATAAACTATGTATTAATTTAAGAGGCAGAGTCTTCAGGTTATATTGCTATTTTAAGGTGCCAGAGCTCCCTAGAAACTGCAGAAAATATTTTTCCACTCTTCTCAACATGGTCATTTTTATTAGAATTCAAAGTAAGGTAGTAGGAGCTATGGACGTATTTGGAAATTTACGTTTGTTTACACCCTGTGAAAAGTAGACATTGTCTCTAAAATAGATTATCTCTAAAACACATTTCTTCCTCTAGAAATATCACTTTGAGACAAATGAATCCCTGTTGGGGAAAAAAAGTGCTGCAAATGACCTGTATTCTAATGTGGGTTTCGGATGTCTTCTTAGGCCATGTGTTTAACATGCCACATGATGATGCAAAGCAATGTGCCAGCGTTAATGGTGTCAACCGGGATTCCCACATGATGGCGTCAATGCTTTCCAATTTGGACCGCAGCCAACCCTGGTCTCCTTGCAGTGCTTACATGATTACATCATTTCTGGATAATGATCATGGTAAGATGCTCCAGCTACTCTTTCTAGATGTTACCCAACCATCCACATGTAGGGTACTAATGAAACCAGCTCTTTCTTTCTTTTCTGTTCTTTTTATTTTCCCTCCTTCAAAATGACTTTCATTGTCAACCGCATGCATTTTTAGATCTTAATTTCCAGTAAAAGATAGTGCTTCTGGTCAGGTAGCTCCCAGAGTACATTAACTTGAGTTTTTAGCAGAACAATGATTTCCTGTCATTGTTAATACAGAAATATCCCATTAAGAATAATATCTTAATGATAGTTTAAATATCTCTGGCATTTTCCCCCCAAACTCTTCAGCTTTCAAATTGCTTTGCTATATATTATCACTTTTGGTAAGTATTTTCTGAAACTGATCTACCCCCTGCATGCTTTAATTTGCTATTTCTTAATATTCATTGGCATTTTTCCTTGCAGGCGAATGTTTGATGGACAAGCCCCAGAGCCCCATACAGCTCCCCTCTGATCTCCCCGGGACCTTGTACGATGCCAACCGGCAGTGCCAGTTTACATTTGGGGATGAGTCCAAACACTGCCCGGACGCGGCCAGCACATGCACGACCCTCTGGTGCACAGGCACCTCTGGCGGATTGCTGGTGTGCCAGACCAAACACTTCCCCTGGGCCGACGGCACCAGCTGTGGAGAAGGGAAATGGTGTGTCAACGGCAAGTGTGTGAACAAGACTGACAAGAAGCATTTTGATGTGAGTTTTCCACTGCAACACACGCTCCTTTAAGATTCAGAATTGAAAGAGACCAAGTGATGCTAAAACGTTAGATACCACGTTAGCATCCCGACCTGTGGGCTCCCGCAGGGATACAGGATAGAGTCGTATTATTGATTCTTTGTCCCATGTCTTTCTCTTCTATTTCCTGAAAAGGTCTCTGTAGAGGTTTCTAACGCTGATCATTTGTGTCTCCATTTAGACTCCTGTTCACGGAAGCTGGGGTCCGTGGGGGCCCTGGGGAGACTGTTCAAGAACGTGTGGCGGAGGAGTTCAGTATACGATGAGGGAGTGCGACAACCCAGTCCCAAAGAACGGAGGGAAGTACTGCGAGGGCAAGCGCGTGCGCTACAGGTCCTGCAATATTGAGGACTGTCCAGAGAATAATGGTGAGTAGAGAGAAGGTGAAAAGGATGCGCTGCAAACGGGTGGTTGAAGGCCGGAAACGGATAACATCATCGTCTCCTTCTCTTTCCAGGAAAAACCTTTAGAGAGGAACAGTGTGAGGCACACAATGAATTCTCCAAAGCTTCCTTTGGGAGCGGGCCCGCAGTGGAGTGGACACCCAAGTACGCAGGAGTCTCACCCAAGGACAGGTGCAAGCTCATCTGTCAAGCCAAAGGCATTGGCTACTTCTTCGTTTTGCAGCCCAAGGTAGTGACTTTTCTTCAGACTTTTTGCCTAAGAAACAAGGCCTTAGTTTGCTCCCTTTTCATGCCAGCTCTGTTGTACTTCCTTTAATTTTTATATATATATATATATATATATATATATATATATAAAGCTGAGATTTTAATTTATTTATTTATTATTTATGGCTGCGTTGGGTCTTCGTTGCTGCACGCGGGCTTTCTCTAGTTGCAGCGAGCAGGGGCTACTCTTCGTTGTGGTGCGCGGGTTTCTCATTGCAGTGGCTTCTCTTGTTGCGAAGCATGGACTCTAGGCACGAGAGCTTCAGTAGTTGTGGCTCGCAGGCTGTAGAGTGCAGGCTCAGTAGTTGTGGCGCACAAGTTTAGTTGCTCCACGGCATGTGGGATCTTCGTGGACCAGGGCTCGAACCCATGTCCCCTCCATTGGCAGGCGGATTCTTAACCACTGTGCCACCAGGGAAACCCTAATTTATATATTAACGTGTTCAATTTCAAGTTAGAACTGCTTTGCTTCTAGATACATTGGCAACTGCTTGCTTTGAGTTTGGTGCTGTTTTGGGCTATGAATGAAGCTTGAATCCAGTGCTTATGATTCTTGCAATGGTTTATTATTACTCCTATATGCGAAGAAAAGCCCTTTACACATGGTTAGGTAAATTATGTGTTAACATGGAAACCATCCAGTGGTTTTGGAAAATAGTTTAGGTGTGGCCCGAAGTACTTGTTACTGGGTGACTAGCAGTAGTATGTGCAAATGGACTTATTAAAATGAAAGTCTGAGCATTGAGAACTCTTGTGTTTGAGAACATATACTGAACTAATGGAAGCATTGTTTTGCTGAGGAGATAAATCTGGCTCTGAGGTAGAAAATAGAATTGAATTTGGTTGAAATTATCATGTGTCATTATCACTGTAGGCTATGAAAACAGTCTCCAGTTGCAGATTCAACATTCAAGTGATTTATTCAGCACCTGTTATTGCCAGCTAGTATTCTAGATACTGGGGATACAGCAGTAAACAAATTGACAAAAAGCTCTGCTTTTGTTGACCTTAGCTAAAAGTGAGATAGGATACAAATAATCAAAAAATTTATAATATTTTCAGATGGAAAAAAAAGCCAAAGAGAAGGATAGTGTGTGCCATGTTATAAAGTACTATTTTAATTTTGCTAGTCAGGAAAGCAAAGATGTAATGTTAACGAAGAAAACTTTCAGAACTATCCTAGCATCATCTCTTGCCCTTGTTAATGTGTAACACCAGGTACGTGCCCTTCCTTTTTCAGGTGGTAGATGGCACTCCTTGTAGCCCAGATTCCACCTCTGTCTGCGTGCAAGGACAGTGTGTAAAAGCTGGTTGTGATCGCATCATAGACTCCAAAAAGAAGTTCGATAAATGTGGCATTTGTGGAGGAAATGGATCTACATGCAAGAAAATATCAGGATCAGTTACTAGTGCAAAGTAAGTGTTAAAATGCCATAATCCTGAAGGTCTTATCATTTCAATGTAACTTTTTACAGGTCTGGTAAAAATTACATTCTTAAATGATTACCTGGTGTTTTAAGCTAAGTATTGATTATATGATTAGCTGGTGAATGAGAGATTTTTATATCTGTTTTCCTTGTCTGCAGACCTGGCTACCACGATATCGTCACAATTCCAACCGGAGCCACAAACATTGAAGTGAAACAACGGAATCAGAGGGGATCCAGAAATAATGGAAGCTACCTTGCCATCAAAGCTGCCGATGGCACATATATCCTGAATGGCGACTTCACCTTGTCCACTTTAGAGCAAGACATCACGTACAAAGGTAGTGTCTTGAGATACAGTGGCTCCTCTGCAGCGTTGGAAAGAATTAGAAGCTTTAGCCCTCTCAAGGAGCCCTTAACCATCCAAGTCCTGACAGTGGGCAATGCCCTTCGACCGAAAATTAAATACACCTATTTCGTGAAGAAGAAGAAGGAATCTTTCAACGCCATCCCTACTTTCTCCGAATGGGTCATTGAAGAGTGGGGCGAATGTTCCAAGTCATGTGGACAGGGTGTGCAGAGAAGGCTGGTGGAGTGCCGAGACCTCAACGGGCAGCCCGCTTCAGAGTGTGCAAAGGAAGTGAAGCCAGCCAGCACCAGACCTTGTGCGGACCTGCCTTGTCCCCTCTGGCAGCTGGGGGATTGGTCGCCATGTTCCAAGACTTGCGGGAAGGGTTACAAAAAGAGAACCTTGCAGTGTCTGTCCCATGATGGAGGTGTGTTATCTCATGAGAGCTGCGATCCTTTAAAGAAACCTAAACATTACATAGACTTTTGCACAATGGCAGAATGCAGTTAAGCAGGGGCGGTGTTGAGGGAAAAGGGCAGTGGGGAAGGGCTGATGCACTGAAATCAAGAAGGCTGGAGGAATCCAGTGCACCTTGCCGGTGATCAATGAGGTGTGCCGATGAGTTGGGAGGTACAGGTAGGTAGAAAAGAACTTAGATCATCAGAATTTCCTGCCAGTTACAAAATTGATAGGGTAGTTTATGAGGATCATTAATAGCTGACCAATAATATAGCATGAGAAAGCCCCAGGGCGTTATTATTTCTTTTGTTAAGTCTGTGACAAGTTTTTACAAAAATAGAAACATTTGTCAAAGCAAGTGTGAGAAATACTACAATCCCTGTTTCCTGGTACTGATGAAATGCTTTGTATCATGGAGGTTGGGAAATGAAAAGCAGGAGGAAGATGAGGTTTTTGGTTTAAGATGTGGCTTACTTTACCTCACTACCTATGGAGGGAGAAAGGAATACACATAGGATCTTTGACCATCACTGTTCCTAACTGCTGTGGTTTCAGAGAATGTTTATGCCATCTCTTCTGCTGAGAGTTAAGAATTCAGTCCAGCATGAGAAATGCTTAGCAACATCCAGTGACTCAAATGACTCCATCTTTCCTTTCTTGTGCCGTTATTGTGTCTTTATTTGTGAATTCATTTTGACGAAGAAACAATTCCATGTATTTGTAAAAACAGCATTAAGTCTACAAGGGGAAGAAAAGCAGTGATGTATCAGATGCTGGTAAAAGCTAGGGGAGGCCCGTTGATCTGGGTACCTCCTACATTTTTTCCTCCTGAGGTAAGCCTACTTAAGGAATGTGGATGTGGAAAAAAAACCAAAAAACAGTTTGTGTCTGAAGAAAGTCAGTAAGATCACACAAAAAGAATGTAATGCCAGAACAAGAATGGGGTGTGTACAACAGGGTCCCCAGTGTTTGGGGACATTGAGATCACACATCTCACGGTGGGGAGGCTACTGAGGGGTAGCGGGTCCATCCCCAGCAGCTGGTCCAACAGTCATATCCTGGTGAATGTCTGTTCAGCTCTTCTACTATGAAAGAAAATGACTTTTTTCCATATGTATATAGTAAAATATGTTACTATAAATTCTATGTACTTTATAAGTATTGGTCTGTGTGTTCCTTCTAAGAAGGACTATAGTTTGTAATAAATGCCTATAATAACATATTTATTTTTATACATTTCTTTCTAATGATAAAGCTTTTAAGTTATATCGCTTTTGTAAAAGGTCATATAAAAATAGAGTATTTATACAATATATGTTACTAGGAAATAATAAAAGGACACTTTTTGAACATGTGTCTATTTTTTTTAATGGGAATTAATTCCTGGGTAGGAAATCTGAAACTCAGATGTTGAACTTTTGTTTGTTTTGTTTAAAAAATGTCTGGTTTATTACTTTTTTAACACTGATAAAAATGTTTCATTGCATACATTTTTTTAAAAAACATCTTTATTGAAGTATAATTGCTTTACAATAATGTGTTAATTGCTGCTTTATAACAAAGTGAATCAGCTATACATATACATATATCCCCATATCTCCTCCCTCTTGCGTCTCCCTCCCACCCTCCCTATCCCACCCCTCTAAGTGGTCACAAAGCACTGAGCTGATCTCCCTGTGCTATGCGGCTGCTTCCCACTAGCTATTTTACATTTGGTAGTGTGTATATGGCCATGCCACTCTCTCATTTTGTCCCAGCTTACCCTACCCCCTCCTCATATCCTCAAGTCCATTCTCTAGTAGGTCTGTGTCTTTATTCCCGTCTAGGCCCTAGGTTCTTCATAACCATTTTTTTTTTTTTTTAGATTCCATATATATGTGTTAGCATAGGGTATTTGTTTTTCTCTTTCTGACTTACTTCACTCTGTATGACAGACTCTAGGTCCATTCACCTCACTACAAATAACTCAGTTTTGTTTCTTTTTATGACTGAGTAATATTCCATTGTATATATGAGCCACATCTTTATCCATTCATCTGTCGATGGAACAGATATTGAATTTGAAGAGAGAATATTTTCTTCAATTCTTTGGAAGTACGATTTCATTCTAATGAAATTATTTTATGTATCCTTGGGGTATGTGATTGCTACAAAGAAAGAAATCTATTATATCTTTGGTGATAGATAGGTTTGTTACTAATGTAATAATATACACCAGTGGTTGGCCAAATTTTTCTGTAAAGAGCCAAATAGTAAATAGGTTTTGTGGGTCATACTATCTCTGTCACAACTACTGAACAGTGCTGTTGTAGCATGAAAACAGCAATAGACAATACAGAGATGAATGGGCATGGTGGTGTTCTAATAAAACTTTATTTATGAAACAGTGGGCCAAATTTGTTCTGTGGTCATAGTTTGCCAACCTCTGATGTATAACATATAAAATGGAAAAAGATGGGATTCTGGATACATTTTGAATTCATGTCTCTTCTTCAATTATATCACGTAAGTAAAGTTTTTTGAAAGTATTTAAGCTAATAAGTAGAAAACAATGCCTCATAAATTACATTTGGGATAGACATGCTTGGTGAGCCAAGCCCTCCAAATATTTCATGTGCTCTTCAGGAATACATGGGGTGTTTTGGAGAAACCTTGGAGCACCCAGGCCACCCTCTCAGTAGCCTTTTGTAAGTCACTCTATTTTAAATAGTAATGGTACATCAGTGACTTTAGAAGTTCAGACCGCTTCCAAAGTAACTACATTTCTCTCAGGAAATAGCTTATTTGCTAGAAGACTCGGATTATGTGGTTAACCACAGACATTTCCAACTTTATATTTTCATCCTTGTTTTCACCCTCCTTTCTCAAGTAGTTCTATATAATATGCTAATTTCAGATTCCAACGATAATTCTAATTTGCCCTCAGAATTACTCAGTGTTCTTCCCCTGAGCAGTTGAATTTAAGATATTCAGGAGCCAGGTGCATGGAGCAGAAAGTGGGGCAGAAGAGAGGAAAGGCATGTTAGTCTATGGTTAAGTTTTTTCCTACCTATTGGCCACCAGACTGAAAGATGAAAGTCAAATCTCACACCATGGGCAATGGCCCCATATAACTCAGTTAAACATAGAATTTGGTCATGCAATTCAGTGCCCTAACATGCTCTTTGCACCAATAACCTCTCCCACAATTATTTGTTTGGCCACATTATTAAGGTACAAATCCCCATAGTAAGTGACATGGAGGACACACACACACACACACACACGCACACACAAAAGGCCCTTCTCCTCAATTACTCTATAAGTTATTTGATAAAATGAGATAAATGTACCTAGAATGATAACTCATAATAAAAAGAAGTCATTTTCAGATCTTGCCTAATTCTCTGATGAGTTTTTTCCTTTTCAAAGGCTTACATTGATTTGATGTAGTAAGCAAGGAGAATGAAATTCTCCTTGGACACAAAGTGATAAAAATAGCAGAAAGATTTTCCACTACTCTCTTTATTCTGAGCTCAAGGTAATGCCAAACAACTTTCTAAGTTGCCACATTATTTTCTTCAGCCATCTGCTGGGGAGATTTCCCTTTTATCAATCAATGGATCTGTTTAAAATACTCTATTTTGGCAGCAAAGAGAGTTTAGCTTAAAATACACATCCGGTTCTGTGAGCTTGACATGCTTAAAAGAGGAAAGATTTTGTGCTCACTTCTGTTGCAGGTACAAATGATGAGCTGGCGTGATATTGAGGACTCATTCAAACATCTAATTTTCAGAACATTCTGCAGGCACTTTCTTTCTCTAGTATTTCAATAACCACCATGCAAGCACAATTTTTGCATCAGAGCTTTCACACAAAAATCAGCAAAAATCGTTTCCAACTTTCGCTTTTGTTTAATTTGTCTTCCAGAAGAGGGTTCTGTAGATCTTAAGGTAACTTAGGAACAACAGATAACAGCTACAATTTGCTAATCTCGTTGGTTTTCCAAAAAAAAAGAAAAACAAAAACGTTAATATAAAGGTTGGATGTGCTAGACCTACCAAAGAAATGGACCAAAGCTACTCCAGTATAGAAGTGTCGTGTGTTATGTCATACGCATACTTCTGTGACATGAATGAGTTCATAGGACACTGGCAGAATGGAAACAGTACAATGTAGAAGATGCTTTGGTTCATCAACAAGTTTTCCCAGCCAATAAATGTTTAGTGCCTTCTCTTAAGAGCAGCGGAACAGAAAATATGCTAAGTCATGAACATGGCGTGGCACAGAGGCATACAGAACTACGCAGAATCTCCACTCATGCCAGTTGTCTCCATTTGGTCTGCCTCTTGGAAGTTCCTAATGTGGTCTGTGTTCAGTTTGCTCTCGTATTCATAATTCAAAAGCCTGAACTTTTCCTTACAGCCCCTTCTATTAATCACATTGCCCTTGTTTTAGGGTAAGTTTGTATAATTACAAACAGCCATTTGTAATTTAGCATATTCTGTTAGCTATCTTAATTTCTTTTCCTTTAGGGTTACTATTGTTCTATGTTCTACATCTCTTAAAAGGAGTTATAAACCATGTACTTGCTGGGGTCAGAAGGAGATTGAGGGCAATTTTATGTAGAATAATACAGGAAGGCTTTTTCAATGAGATCTTTGGGAGAAAAACAGAGGGACACAATGGGACAGCTCTCCAAGGGATGAGATTACAATAGACATGGGTCTGCACAGGTGGGAGTAAGCTCAACTTCTTGGAGGGGACAGCAAGAGGTCAGTGTGGCTGGAGCACTAAGGAGAGGGGGAAAGGGAAGAGGCCAGTGAAGGGCAGAGAGCTTGCTCAGCAAAAGTAGGAAGTATATTTGGGTTTTGTTCTGAGTGAGACGAGGAGCCAGTGGAAGGAACAGAGCAAAGGAGAAACATGGTCTGACTTAACATTTTAAACTGGAAGGAGACCAGACAGGAGCCAGATAGGAAACTATTGCAATAATTGCAATGAACGATAATAATGGTCTGAACTAGGGTGATAGCCATAGAGGAGGTGAAGGAGGTCAAATTCTGCAGTTCAGGACTTTGATATTTGCAGATGGATATAGATGTGAATGGGGGAAAAAATGTCATGAATGAGTCTGGGTTTTTTTTGCTTTTCTGTTTTTTGGTGGGAAAAGAGTGTTCTGTGCAACATTGATGCATACTACACTCTACTTAAAGACCAACGTAAATTAAAAATACAGGATTTTTCGTAAGTATTGAAACCAGTTAAACCTATAGGTAAATATAAGTAATTGTTGAAATTATGGTTTCAAAATTAACTGGAAATGTAGAATAGTAGTTAAAGAGAAGATATATAATGTAAAATATTTTCATAAAAATAATTCAAGTCTAAAACCGTATGTCATATTGACAAAATCATAAGAGTAAAATAGAAATTTCTTATGTTAGGAGTTATTAAAGGACATCATCTTATTCTTGAACTTGGTAATAGCGTAAGTATAGATGAATGATATTTCTTAAAAACAAAAACCCAAAAAATGTCTCTTCATAGAGAGAGGATGTGTGCAAAATATAACTCATAAATAAAAGAATGGAAAGCAAATAATAAGGTAACAGAATTCCAACCACATTATCATGACAACACATTGTTTAAACTTTCCTATTAAAAGACAAATATCTTCAGGATGTGTTTAAAAATAAAATCCATTGACATGATAAATAAAAGGGAACTAGCTAAATCAAAATGACATTTCTTCAAAGAAGTCCAAAGATTTATCAGGCAAAGAGTAGTAAAAAAGTAGGAATAGAATATGAAATCAGCCAAAAATGTATTTAAGATGGAAAAGCACTAAGCAAAATAAAAATTAACATATCTTGTGGATTAAAGGTAGAATCTAAAAAAAAAAAAGTAGAATCTACAATAAGAAATATGTGTCCCTGATAATAGAACATCTATATATCAATCTTAAATTGTTAAAAATACAAAGAATTATCAACATGTAAGGATTATTCTATTTGTCTTTAAAACCTCTCTCTAGGTCAAGGAAGACCAAAAATGTAAGAAAATTAAAAAAGGTAAAACTTTACAAAGACATAAAAAAAGACTTGAGTAAAGCAAGAGACATGCAAATTTCTTTTACAGTAAGTCATAAACCTTCTATTTTGTCCAAAAATAAGTAGTAGATTTGATGAAATTCCAATCATTAGCCATTCATAAATTTTTGGAACTTGATAACATAATTCTAAAGTTCTGAAGAAATAAATTTGGTGAAGATAAAATAAAGGGAAACACAACTGAAAAACACAGTGTAATGTAAGATACCTGTTCAACTGGATTTGAAAATGCACCGTAAAATTACAATGAAAAAAAAAGCAGTACTTGTAGAATTATTGACAAGTATATTTATATGTGAGAAATATAGCTCACAAATAAACCTTAGTAATCATAACTACAAAATATTAGAATATAATGAAGGTAGCAACATAAGTCTGTGAGTAAAAATTAATCATTCCAAGCAGAGCCTTAAATTAAAAACTAGAAATTTACTTGGAAAAAAAAAATTTTAGACCTTTCTTTCAGATCATTTATAAACTTAAATTCCAGACATACAAAAAGTTAAAAGATTTAAATGCAACCCTGATTAGCAAATATAGAGAAATATTTATCTGATCTCTGAATGGGAGAGGAACTCTGAACACAGAAATAATGAAAGGTATTAAACAACCAAGACACACACACACATAAATGAATTGCTTTGATTGGCGTAAAAACTTCAAACTTCTGTGTTTCAGAAGAGTCTTCTAAAAAATGTGAGAAGAAAAAGAGTATTTTCATGAAACACAAAAGACAACCAAGCTTCCCTCAGAGCTTTCCCAGAGGCCATTGGTTTCACTCCAGGATTCCAAATGGCCACCCAATTAACCGCTGGTCATCCTTTAGATCTCAAAGTAAATGTCACTTTTCCAGGGAAACCCTTCCTAAATCCCTCAGGCTAGATTAGCTCTTAAAACACCCTGCACTTTCTTGTCTTGTCACTTTTCACAGAAATCATATACTCTTTTTAGCTCTGCATTTGTTTTGCTCGATATTATTTTCCCAGCGTTTAGAACTGTGTGTGTGCAAATGTTATATTTATTTAATGAATAACCCTTAAAAGTAGTCAAACTATTGCATATAGATAGTTCTACCCCTAAGAATCCATGCTAAATAAATAATCCAGAAAGTTCACAAAGATTTGTGTATGAATGTTACATAAATCTGAATGCAGCCACAAAAGAAGTACACTGACGACTACTTATGACATAACAAAACTTGAATCTCAGGGAATTCCCTGGAGATACAGTGATTAGGACTCCAGGCTTCCACTGCAGGGGGCACGGGTTCAATCCCTGGTTAGGGAACTAAGATCCGATGTGCCGCTGCGCAGTGTGGCCAAAAAATTTAATAACAAGCAAAACTTGAATCTCAGATTAGTGATAATGAGGACCAACAGTCCTGGAAGTTCACTGTGTATTTTTCATGATAATTCAATTAATACTCAACCCCCACCCCAACTATGATGTAGGTATTATCATTATTCCTACTTTATAGGTAAGGAAACTTGGCAAAGAGAAATTGAACTGCTTGGTTGAGGTAGGACAGTTAGCAAGCAGCTCAGCAAGGATTCCAACCCAGACATCCAAACTTGAGAGCCTGTAGCCTCTACACTCTTAAGCATTATGCCATATTATGCTACCAAGTTGTACACACACATACACACACACTCACACTTAACAATGTATATACACAAAAATAACCTACCTGGCTATTTTTATTTTCTTCTTTGTACGTTTATGTATTTTCCAAATTTTTACCAAAAAAACAACCATATCATTTTTATAATCAGAAAAAAATGACTTTTAAAGGGTAGGAAAATCCTAATTAGAGTGGTTTTCACTGGGTGAATTCTTCCTAACCAGAAATTTCCAGAAATTATAAACAGCTTCTGTTTTTGTTTAATTTGTCCCCAGTAAGAACACTTTAAAAAGCTGAAGCACTTTTGCAGCACCGTATCATAAAAGAAAGTCAGTTTTGTTGGTGTTTGTATGATGATGGCCTTTCCAAGCATGGAGACAGAAGTCAAGATGGATAAATTGGTCTGTTGATTACTAAGCAACTTCATATTCTAATTTAAGTATACAAATTATTTTCCAAGGATATATGTGTATATATATATATATATATATATATATATATATATGTGTGTGTGTGTGTATATGTGTATATATATATGTGTATATATGTATATATATATATACTATCACTAAAAGTACTAAAATCACATTTCAAATTCAAATCTGGGTTTTCCAACATTTTATATTTTTCTACCTCTCTGTCCCTATTCTCAGTGAAAAGTATAAATGAACAGTAAATCTTTAAGAATTTAGAGTTATTGACACTTTATTTTTTTAAAGTGTGTACCTAGCGACCAGAGGAGAGCCAGGAGAATCAAACTCATAAATTCCTATCAGGCATAAAAGCCACAGAGATTGTGTATCTACATATGTGAGGTTCATTGCATTATTAAGTCCTGTAATTCATAGCTGTCTAGGGTACAAAAGTAGCCAAATGTCAGCACTGAGGAAAGGCTGGACCCAAGCTCCACACTGACATTCTCAGTATTTTGAGACTATCTATGAAACAAAAGGACTCACCAAAATGAAGAGCAAAACAATAAACTACGATCTTCCTGGTAGATAAATGTATAAAGAATAAAGCCAAGGTGTGACAATGTTATTCCTCTTTATTACGGAAGTTTTGTGAAAATTACTTTTTAAAATCAACTGTCCTTTTCAGTTGCTCTCATTTTCCTTATGGAAACTGCCAGAGGGGCAGAGAAATGCTTTTCCTTTAAGTAAGAAGGAGAGAATGTCTAATAAGCACTAACATAGTAACATGTTAGGATGGAATAATGGTCTATGAATGCAGTGGTGTTTATTTCCTTGAACAGCACATCAGTAAAAAGGTACTGTCACCTCATAACCAGGGTAGATATTTCTAAAGTTGTCTCTTTTTTCAAAAAGTCAAGCTAGGTACTGAAGTAAAATGATACATCTGGAATTTAAAATTTTCAAGCAAAAATAGAAAAGGTGGGGATAGAAGAAACTAAGTCAGGAAAATGATGATAATCATTAAAGCTGAGTGATGGATAGAGACTCATTATACTTTGTTCTCTGCTTCTGTGTAAAGTAAAATAGAAAAAACGAAAAACTGAAGAGAAGTTGTAGTTCTTTTATCCGACTTACAAATCAATGTCAGTACTTGAAATAATTTAAGATATGACTTACATTAGTGTCCTTTTCTACTCTTCCACGTGTTTGGGGGGACAGAGAATAAATGTATGTAAAGTACCCACACTTAAGAACACAGAAGCACTCCTTAAAACAGCTTGATATGGAACACAAGAGCAAATCTGTAACAGAAAGAAGCAAGGAAAGAAAGAAAGGAAGGAAGGAAGGAAGGAAAGAAGACGGAAGGAGGGAATTGGGGAGTGGGGGAGAAAGGCATTCTTTTTATTTGCAGTGCTATAAAACATAGAACAATTAAATGAGTTTTCTGTTATAAAAGGCTGTGAATTTTTCACTTTTTCTACAAAGGCCTGATTTAAATATTATCATAGGCTATAAAAATTTTACTACTTTATAGTATAGACTCCTAGAACTTCTATTTTGCACCAAGAAGTAAACTAAGCAGAGAGAGTGAAAATGCATATATTGCATATATTCAGAATTCAATATTAAGGATTAAAAAAATTATTATGGCTAATGAAGTACATACCAAAGGATTTTAAATATATAATGTATATATATACATATGTAAAGCATATATATATATATATATATTTTTTTTTGGTATATTTGAAAGAAAAGCTGAGTAAAGAGAAAGGAATTAATATGAAGACACTCAGGGATTTCTCAGTTCCTCAAGCTGAGGGAGACAGGACCATTGGTGAAGCAGGAACACAATGGTCGGCCCAGATAAAGGTCACATTTGGCAACCTTGAAGTTGCAGATGAGGGAGTTCAGCTGAAAGATTAGATCAATAGGCAAGGATCAAAGATCTCTGATTTCTAGCTGAAGCTCTTCACCAGATGTATTAGATTAGTTGAGTACAGAGTTTCTCTCCATTTTTCTTCTTTAAAGAGAGCTAAGGGTTTACCAGTTCCCTGCTGCATCTTGCATAAAAGCAGAGAAGCTGACCAAATAACAAACAGAGGGGCTGAGCAGCTGCCAGAAGTAAGGGCCTTTATAATATTGTTCTGGTTTTTCACTTATTTCAAGTTGATTTACTCAGTTCTGAATGTTCCAGAACCTTTCACCTTCAAAATTTTCACCAAAGTTGTTAACAAGAGTAGAATTGTCAGGCTTGGCTTTCATCTCCCAACTTCTCAGAGCATGCCAGAGGTAATGATAAAAACGGGACTCATTCCAAAGGAACCTTGAGGGGAAAGGGAAGACGAGCAGGGGCATGGACCATCCATCAGCTAGATAAACAAATTCTGAATAAATGGAAGTTGGCTGGAGGCCTCTATCTCAAACAATAAGGACACACAAACAATAAGGACACGCAATCTGAAAAGCTAGATCTCCAAGTCTATGGGCAAGGTCCTTTGCTGCTACAGATCACAGAGGTGATATCTAGTTATCAAAGTACAAGGTATTCTGGAGTGTTCTCCGTGGCACTAGGACAATTTCTTTCAGAAGTTGGGTATTAGTTAAATCCTGTGCTTTTCTAATTAAAATGCTCTTACACTAGCACTAATATTCCAATACTCTACATTTTTAATATCTTATAAGAAAGCAGTAGTGATAATAGAATTTCCTTGTATGGACCTTCAGTGCAACTTTAGGTTGGAACTCTGAATTGAAGACACAACTATGCAAGATTGCTAAAGAAATCACAGAATATCCTGTTTATTTTTGAGTCTATGCTCCCTTTTTCCTTTCTTAAGACAAAAGCCATTGGCTTTTCTACCAAAACTCATAACAGTATTGTATTTTTTTTTTCTTTAAGAACCATATGCATGTGAAACATTAAAAGATTAAACTGTAAACAAAGCTGAACACATGGAAAAGCTTTTGATCCCATAGAGTTGTAAACAGTCAAAAAACTGGGCTACACTAAAAATTGCAGGGACAATTGCAACACAGTAATACTCAGTTCTAAGCATGATGGGAAGAAGGCAAAACATATAATTTTACAAAAGAAAAATAAAGGCATTGTTGAGAGTCCAGAATTAGAGAACTGAACATTTATTTCTCTGAGGGATTTTGCCATCCATAGTGGTGGGACTTCAGGGGAGAAAAGTAACATACCATTAATTCTTTCTAACATATCTGACTTAAATTATCAATAACCACAAAAAAGATACAATCAAAACGTGAAAGTTTGTTAATTACAGAGCCTCAATAATAATAAAGTCTGTCTTCAGGTTGCTGGATATTACACTTATTCATATTCAGAACCCAGAGGAGAAAGGAAACTAATACTGTTAAAACAAATGCTTACTTTTAAGTCATATTTTGACAGCGACTCTGCTGAAGAATCAAACTGTCAACCCCAAAGGTTTTATGGAGCAGGAACAGGCCATTGTATTCTAACAGCACATCTTTAAGAAAAACAGCGCTCGTTAAGAATATAGTGTACACGAATGAAACTTAAAAGTTTTTGCACAGCAAAGGAAACCATAAACAAGATGAAAAGACAACCCTCAGAATGGCAGAAATTATTTGCAAATGAAGCAACTGACAGAGGATTAATCTCCAAAATTTACAAGCAGCTCATGTACCTCCATATCAAATAGATAAACAACCCAATCCAAAAACGGGCAGAAGACCTAAATAGACATTTTTCCAAAGAAGACATACAGATTACCAACAAACACATGAAAGGATGCTCAACATCACTAATCATTAGAGAAATGCAAATCAAAACTACAGTGAGGTATCACCTCACACCAGTCAGAATGGCCATCATCAAAAAATCCACAAACGGTAAATGCTGGAGAGGATGTGGAGAAACGGGAACCCTCTTGCACTGTTGGTGGGAATGTAAATTGATACAGCCACTATGAGGAACAGTATGGAGGTTCCTTAAAAAAACTAAAAATAGAACTACCATACAACCCAGCCATCCCACTACTGGGCATATACCCTGAGAAAACCATAATTCAAAAAGAGTCATGTACCTCAATGTTCATTGCAGCTCTGTTTACAGTAGCCAGGACATGGAAGCAACCTAAGTGTCCATCGACAGATGAATGGATAAAGAAGATGTGGCACATATATACAATGGAATATTACTCAGACATAAAAAGAAATGAAATTGTGTTATTTATAGTGAGGTGGATGGACCTAGAGTCTGTCATGCAGAGTGAAGTAAGTCAGAAGATAAAAACAAGTACCGTATGCTAACACATTATATGGAATCTAAAAAAAAAAAAAAGGTTATGAAGAACTTAGGAGCAGGACAGGGATAAAGATGTAGACGTAGAGAATGGACTTGAGGACACAGGGAGGGGGAAGGGTAAGCTGGGACAAAGTGAGAGAGTGGCATGGCCATATACACACTACCAAATGTAAAATAGCTAGTGGGAAGCAGCCACATAGCACAGGGAGATCAGCTTGGCACTTTGTGTCCACCTAGAGGGGTGGGATAGGGAGGGTGGGAGGGAGACGCAAGAGGGTGGAGATATGGGGATATATGTATAACTGATTCACTTTGTTATAACGCAGAAACTAACACACCATGGTAAAGCAATTATACTCCAATAAAGATGTTAAAAAAAAAGAATATAGAGTCCATTCTCAGCAATATATTTGGACTTAATCACTTTGAACAAATAATAAAAATGTTTAATTCAGGCAGTCATTCCCTGAAATATGATTACACATCCTTCAAGATGTATATGCTCAAAAAGAGACAAAAACAAAAAGAAGAAAAGAACAACCATATTTTCTTAAGAAACGTAATAAAAAGACAAATCTGCAGAATAAGTGGTATTAGATCATCATTCTGCTGCTATAATAAATGCAAATAAGAATCAGTAAATATACCTGAGCCCCTATTTTGAACAAAGCCCTGTCTGAGGAACTGAGAAGGACACATAAGAAAGAAAAAAGAGAGAAAGAAAAGATAAAAGGATGGAAGAAAGGGCTGGAGGGAGAAAGGGAGGATAGAAGAAAAGACAACCTTACCTTCAGGCTTACAATATAGCTGGAGAAATAAAATGTTTACATGTGAAAAGTTAATTAGCAAGACAAGAAAGTGAGTCCAATGAGTTGTATGCACAATCTGGGTTCAGAAATACAGAAGAGAGAGGTTACTGCAGGTCAAAGGGTCAAGGAAGATTTCAGGGAAGGAGTGGAGACATAAACATGAAACAGAATGAATGGAATTGAAACAGGCAGGGGACCTTTTCTTAGTTCGGGCTGCTATGACAAAGTACCATACACTGCATAGTTTATAACAACAAAAAGTTTTTTCTCACAGTTCTGAAAACTGTCAATCTGAGATCAGAGTGCCAGCACAATTGGGTTCTGTGAGAGCTCTCTTCTGGGTTGCAGACTGGCTTCCTATTGTATTTTCACATGGCAGCAAGAGGGCAAGAGCACACTTTAGGGTCCCTTTTAAAAGGTCACTAATCCCTTCCTGAGGGCTCTACCTTCATGACATAATTACTTCCTGAAAGTCTCATCTCATTGAGGGTTAGGATTTTAACATGGGTAGAAATAAACATTCGGACCATTGCAGATGTGCTCCAGATCCATGTGTTCTAGTCTGTTCCAGCTCCTCATAATGGCAAGTGGCATGCATACCTAATACCACTAGTTGGATTTGGTAGAGTGAAGAGCAGGAAACCTTTCCAGCATGGAGCAAAGAATAAAAACTGTGTGCAGTAGACCCTGAAAAATGCTTCCTGCCTTGTAGCTTCATTCTAATTCACTCAACTATATAGGTCAACTTAACTTGTTAAAAAGTTACCTAGGGAAGTTATTAAATATTTGGATTTTATAAATTTAAAAATGAATCCAAATTACAGAGGCAAATGATGTGATCTTTGAAGATAAATATGCCACAACTCACATATCTAAATTGACATCCTCCTCCCCCAAGTCTAATCACTTTGGACAGCAAGTCATGAGCCCGGAGCAGCCACTGCTTCAAGGACTAGAGTTCCTCCTTGGAACAGTCTTCAGATCGAATTCAGAAAAGCAACCTGTCTCATTGCCTCCCAGCCATGTTTCATTTTTGACCAAAAATGGCATCACCCAGCTTCGACACCCACCTTAGTCATGGTACTTGTCTGGAAAGGACTTTGGTTGCATCCAAAATAAAATCCTCCTTCAAAGAGAGATTTGCCACCACAAGAGATATTTGAAGAATGAGCTGCAGGCTCTAAAGGTAATTCCAATGGATCCATTCCAGAAATATTAAAGCTATGGTAGCATGACTAGGAAAGGAGTATGTACTTCCCAAATGACAGCCTTAAAGGGCCAGAGTGCTTTGGAGTGAGCATTCTGTTTTGTCTGTTGAAAAAGATTCAGTCATATTGAGAGGTTGTTTGACATACTGGCTGAACATGCAAAATCTGGAATCACACTGCTTGGCTTTGGATCTCAGCTGTTGCATTTACTTG
Source organism: Delphinus delphis (assembly GCF_949987515.2). Lineage (NCBI taxonomy): Eukaryota > Metazoa > Chordata > Mammalia > Artiodactyla > Delphinidae > Delphinus > Delphinus delphis. Next base: position 17,879,942 of record NC_082686.1, read on the forward strand.
CCTTACCCTTAACTGCCTTACCTCAATGTTCCATCTATAAAATGGTAAAAGTAACTAACTTCACACAGTTTGCATAAGGATCCAATTCTGTAATACCTGCAAAATTACAGAATTGGGTACCTGGTACATAGTAAACAGTACTAATCCTCAGGTGGTGGTAGATACTAAAGTAACAGTTATGGCATCAGAAAGTATTTCCAAGAAAAGATTAATGTGAAGACAGTGGAGTACTTAATGATGTACATACTCTGTCCTGTTGACAAAGACGTTTGACACCAGCTTTGTTACCAGTTACATACAACTCTTTTCACCATGATTGACTGTATGCTTCTTCTCAAGGAACCATCTGCATTTCTGGACTATGCTCTCCATACTGACTGATGTGTTTCAGCTTGACAACAAAATCTACATCTAAAACATCTCTTTGGTCCAACCAAATAACAGTATAAATTTGTGGACAGAGAGAGTTTATTTAGAGAATGCATAATATACACGCATATCGCTGTACCTGCACTAGAAGGAGACGGAGGTAGAAGCCACAAAGAACCCAGAGACCCTTAGATGTATGCATTAAATTGTTTGTTTTCCCCTATAACCTGGCGCTTATTAAAGCTCTTGGTAGTAAACGCACAATCTCCTCAAAATCTTAGTTAGAAAGAAACAGTCAGTCCTTGTATGTACTAGTTTACTTTGTCTGCTAGTACAGTTTCCCATCATGAAGATCTTGCCACACTTTCATGCTAGAATTTAACATATTAAAAACAAGCTGTTCTTCAGTTCCTTTCTGTTTGCAGTCAATGGGTTTGAAGTCCTGGATCTTTTATTCATTAAATATGTGACCTTGAACGAGTCACTTAATTACTCCAGATCTCAGTTATTTCTTCAGCAAGGTTAGAGCATTGGATTAGCTTATCTTTGTGGTCTAAAATCTTTTTCTTTCTTAATATCTCATGTCACTGGAGGACGACTTGGAAAGCCATCTGTAATTCATTATATCCTGATACTGAGCTTCAACTCACAAAGATGCACACAGAGGGAGATATCACTGTGATGGCCCAGGCAATTTCCTTTAAAGCTTTTTTGTTTTGTCTTTTTTTTTTTTTTTTTTTTTTTTTGCGGTACACGGGCCTCTCACTGTTGTGGCCTCTCCCGCTGCGGGGCACAGGCTCCAGACGCGCAGGCTCAGCGGCCATGGCTCACGGGCCCAGCCGCTCCGCGGCACGTGGGATCTTCCTGGACAGGGGCACGAACCCGTGTCCCCTGAATCGGCAGAGGGACTCTCAACCAATGCACCACCAGGGAAACCCTGTTTTGTTTTGTTTTTTTAATCCAATTTCTCCCCATTATACTGTCATTTTAATTGTGTACTAACATAGAAATATCAGATTGGGTTTAAATGACCTTTACTTAGCATAGAATTACTTGAAGGTTTTCACTTTCAGTTACATCGTTTTTCATGGGCTAAGCCCTCTAGCAGGCATGCATTCCCCATAAAAGTGTTCATCTGGATTTTATGCTTTTTTCTGTCTCTCTCTGTTTCTTAACCACACCTTTTTCTTTTATATCTCTCCTTCCTATAGAGTTCCTAGAATTGTAGTCCACACATAATAGAAACTCAGTTAAAGTTTTACTCACTGGCAAACATAAGGACTTCCTGCAAAGAGCAGCCATGGTTTCAAATATTTACAGCACCTATGGCTAAAGTAATCTTACAGGGGACTCTGCACCCTTGCTGCTACTGAAGTGGACTTACCTGTGGTTCTAAATTTCTTTGGAAGCTTGCATATTACCTAAGCTCTTTGAGTTTTAGTTTCCTCATTTGTAAATGAAGATCTATCTAAGGATGGCTCTTCAATAAATGAGATTTTATACGTAAAGCTTCTAGCACACCAAAGAAATATTATTATTCTTATTGATTATTAATATCTGGAGCAGCTGGACTCCAACTCCAACCTGACTGTTGGACACAACAACTCAGTTATTTCAGAAAGTTCCTCTGTAATAAGAACTGATCTGACTTAAATTGGCCTTCGGAAGCTTCTAGAAACTAACAAGTTTTCTCAGCTCCAAACAAAGCATAGACAAATTAGAGTTATCCATGCCCTGGAGTGTGATACATTGACAACAAGCAATATGAGTGGCATATTCTACTATACAGGGTGGCAATATGAGTGGCAAGTTCTACTATACAGGGTAAATCTATTTTCTAGGTATTAAATTAAGAGTAAAAACATTTTTGCTTTACTATTAAACTTGACCAATTCCCAACTTCATAAACAACCTTTTGTGGAATCTTACTTTCCTTATAATTGGGACTATTTTGATGGTGGCAATGGTTGTCTTAGATGACCAAGGTCCTGAACTATGACTTATATGAAGTGCTTGAAATAAAATTTCCATGTTCCCCCTTTCCTTGGTTCACACTTCAGAATAAATTATGAAATAAACAGCACACACTCTTAATCAATCAGACTGATGACAGAAAGCCAGAGCTCCTAGAAATATCAAGTCATACTCATAAGAAAGAGTGAGTCTGTGGTTTATTTTTTTAAGTTCATTAGAAATGACCCAAAATACATTTCTCACTTATTGTGAATTTTTTCACATACAACAAAATAATGTTATCGCTATTTGTTCATATACACAAAAAGTATTGTGATTTTTTTAAAAGGTTTTTTTGTTTTGTCTTTATGATGATGATGTTATTGTGAGGGGAAATGTACAGCAAAAGTTTAAACCATGGAAGAAAGAAAGCTACTAGAAATTGTTTTTATTTATATTGGATTCTAAAAAGTACTGTTATTTCTATGGTGATCGTGCTTTTAGAAATATTTTGCTATCAAAGCATCCACAACAGCAGTGTTTTAGCTTTCCCCGAAAAAAAAAAATAATATAAACTGAGACCTCTAGTGGAAGAAAGTGGGAACTGTCCCCCTGATTCCTTGTTCTAACTTCATCACACTAACCAATTCTTTCCTAGAAAATGTAGGGGTTTTTAATAACTTTTAAAAACCTGCATATTTACCTCTTGAACAGTTAGTAACTTTCACTACCTTTTTATATTAAATACTTAGCAATGAAAATGAATATATATATGATACATACATAAAATTTGAAAAACCAGTTGTTTTGATTGTAAATGGTTTAGGGAATTTAACATACAGTTTGAAAACTAAAACATCATTTGGATCAAAAACTCTTTTATTCCCTAGTGAAATGACTCACTGTGATTTTGTACCCTGGGGATGAAATGTGCACTGGGACTCTGGAATCCTGTAACAAGGATGATGCAGAGACTAAAAATACTTGACATTTATACATTGTTTGACATCCTGGGACATGAAAGCAGTGTTGAAGTGCTGTATCACTATCCTAGCCACAAACAAAATGATAAACACTGCAATGTACTGCCTGAAATATGAGGCCAACTTGACAAGAAGAAATGGCTGGAGGAAGGTTATACAAAATAATAATAACAAGACAGTGAACGGAACCTAAAGGTCTGCAGAGATTTAAGGTCTGCAGCTGTACATGAGTTCTCTGCCGAAATACTTTAGATCACATGTTTTTCCACATACTTTAATTTATGGCTTTATTTGTGTTGTAGAACAAAAACCAGATTGAGTCTGTAAAGAGGATCCCTAAGGTATCATTTATAGATAACTCTGGTTGGAGATTGTCCAAGAGGACATGGACTCTTTAGCTTGGTAAACCCTGTGTTCAAATGAAACAGCTCTGAATTCAAGTGGGAAAAAATGCTCAGAAGATAAGGTTTTGACATGGCCATTAAAACGGCAGTAATTCAAAATGAGAAAAAGTTGTTCCCAAAGACACACATAAACATAAAGACTAAAACACTTACCTAACACATACATTTTACTACAAAATCAAGGTAAAGTTAAGAAATACACAGGATTGATCTTAGACTGAGCAGGATTATAATATGTTTTATTTTATTCATCCTTTTGAAAATATTTACTAATTTTATATCCTGTATAAAGCCTTTGATTTACTTTTAAGGGATAGAAGAGGCAGACAAAAGAGTGAGTTACTCCACACTTCTGTTCTCCTTTGGGAAGTCAACTTCAGATAAAATCGCCGAACAATAAAATGTAGTACACGCTTTGCTACCACAGTAAGAGTTACAGATAAAATGGGCATTAGAGTAAACAGATAAAATGGACATTGGAGAGAAGAGACAGTTAATACAGAGTGGGATGCTTGAGAAAGTCTTTGCAGAAGAAAAGGAATTTGAACTATGCCCTAAACTATGGGTGGGATTGGGATAGGCCTAGAAAGGCATTCCTAGAGGTATGGCAGAAACTGAAGCGAGATCTTAGAAGTAGAAATGAGTTTAGGACAGGAGTTTCTTTTAGGGAAATCATGAAGAGAAAAGGTAAAAAGTAGCTCATTAAACCATTCTAAGCTTGGGATAGAATGGAGATAATAACTGAAAGCAATAAGGATTGCATGAAAACCTGATGGATTCCATAGGCGGTGTCCTGGAGACAACAGGAAGGGAGTCAGCATTAACTTGAGGCTTCAGGGGCTGCAAATCAGTATTTGCTAAACACTGACTATTGTCTGAGAGCTATAAGGTGGTATTGGTAGGATATTAAAAGAAAATAAATCTTGACCCAAGCTTAAAGGAAAGTGTCAAGATAATTGTCTAGATAAAAGTTAGGCTCAAAATACTTGGAAACACATACAAAAAAGAGTAATATGAAACCTGATTAATGGCTAAGATAAATCAGAAGCTGGGAAATGATGAACCAAAGAAGTTGCAGAATTTAAGTTTTCTATAAATCCATCCTGTTTTTTTAAGGAAGTGCATTTTTATGATGGTTAGTTTTATATGTCAACTTGGCTAGGCCACAGTACTCAAATATTTGATCATACGTACTTGGATGCTTCTGTGAAGGTATTTTTTAGATGTGACTAACATTTAAATCAGTGGGCCTCATCCAATCTGCTGAAGGCCTTATGAAAAAGACTGGCATCCCCCAAAGATGAAGAAAGTTTGCCTACAGACCACCTTCAGACTTGGACTGCAACACCAACTCTTCCATGGGTCTCCAACCTGCTGGCCTGCTATGCAGATTTTGGAAGTGCCAGCCTCTATAATCACATGAGCCAATTCCTTAAAATATCTGTTTCTGTCTTTCTGGCTTTCTTTCTCTCTATATATGAAAAATACACACACGCACATGCACACACACACACACACACACACACATCCTATTGGTTCTCTTCTCTGGAAACCCTGACTAACACAACTATGAACTAGGTTGATATAGAGAATGTTGTGACAGATGAAAGCAGCAAACAAATCTCCGCATGTGAAGAACTTCATCAAATGTTCAGATGTGTTTGGTTGGGCTGTTTTTTGTTTTGTCTTCTTTTCCTTGGAATGGAAAATTCATTTCAAAGCATGATCAGAAATAAAGTTAATTGGAATTGGAAACTAGTGAGCAAATAGTCTTCATCTCTAATACAGGTACTGATGGATTGGTCTAGGATCAAACAATTCATGTTAGACATTAACATAAGGTGGATAAAACACAACCATTAGAAAAAAAAGAAAAACTACATCATTTTTGTGTCACCAAATAATATATTCACTAGGAGGCTGCTCCTTCTTCAAAGTACCTCTTTTCCAGTATGATGGTTCCTCCAAAACCAGACATATTTGCCGTATGATCCAGCAATTCCACTTCAATACCGAAAAGAATTGAAAGAAAGGGCTCTAACAGATATTAGTATGCTAACAATCATAGCAGCATTATGCACAAGAGCCAAAATGTAGAAACAATACAAACGTTCATCAGTGGATGAACAAATGAACAAAACATGGTGTATACATATGATGGAATATTATTCAACCACAAAGAGGGATGAAATTCTGATATATGTTACAACATGGATGAACCTTATGCACATAATGCTAAGTGAAATAAGCCAGATATGAAGTCAAATATTGTATGATTCCACTTATGTGAGGTACTCTGAACAGAAAAATTCATAGAGATAGAAAGTACAATGGTGGTCACTAAGGATAGGGGGAAGGAGGCAACAAAGAGTTATTGCTTTGTGGGTACAGAGTTTCTGTTTGAGATGATTAAAAAGTCCTGGAGATGGATGTTTGCACAATAATGTGAATGTACTTAATGTCACTGAACTATATACTTAAAAATGATTAAAATGGTAAATTTTGTGTGGTATATTTTACCACCATAAAAAAGTACCTATTTTCTGGGCAGGCAAGTGAGCTTGCAATAGGGACTGAGGAAAATTAGTAGCTATCAGAGTTAGGCAAAGACTTCCTGAATTTAGGAAGAGAAAGATGATTAGACCGGGGCTAATATTGGAAGGAGATAAAGAAATTTGCTGAATGAGAACCTTGAGGGTCTCAGGACAATGATAGCATCTGTATGCTGAGCCAGTAAGAACTAGGTGAGCCAAAGTACACATCGTAGTGAGTAGCATAAGCCCCGCAGAGGATACACCCACACAAAAACACGTGTAAGAATTTTCCACTAAATATGTATTCATGAATAATAGTGGTGACTGCAAACAATCCTTCCAAATTTGCTCTTTAAATGGCCATATGATTATAGTCAGAAAAACATTTATTGAACTCCAACTGAGCTCAGAAGTATACTGTTTCTCAATTCATATGGGTAAATTTGATACATTATAGTCATTTCCTAATACTTCTTTACTAGAGAAGTTTTAATTCATTAGAAAGATTCAAAATGCAAATTTTCAGAAATGTGATATAGCAAGACATGTTGGTTGTTTGTTGCTACAAACAAACCACCTAAAAATGTAGTGACTTAAAACAACGATTATTTTATTAGCTCATAAATCTGCAGTTTGGGCAAATCTTCATAGGACAGGCTCATCTTTGCTCTGTGAGGTGTCAGCTAATACTCAGAACCTGAGGAACCACTTCCAAGACGGATTACCCAAACTACTGGGAAGCTGATGCTGGCTATCAGCTGGGAACTCATCTGAGGCCTTGGGTTATTCCTCTTCACATGGACCTCTCCAGCTGGGCCTCTGTCTAGCTACTTGGGCTTCCTCACAACATGGTAGTTAGATTTCAAGAGTAATAGTGTCAAGAGAATGCCTTTTACGACATAGCCTTGGAAGTCATTGTCATAGGTTCACCTAGATCAGATTCAAAGGAAGGAAAGGGACATAGATCCCCCACCTCTCAATGGGACAGTTGTCAGCATCACATTGTGAGCAAAGCACGTGAAATAGGAGATATCGTTGAAGTCATTTGGGAAAATACTATCTGCTACCCTAGATATTATAAAGGAGAAATACAGCCAAATCAAATTTTAAAAGTTAAGTTTGTTTAAATTTAAAATGAATATCATACTTGAATACATGGGGTCTGCTAAAAGTGATATTATGATATTAAATTTACTTTTGGTGCCTTATCAATTTACTAGTCCCTTCTTCTACTCCAGCCATTCTCCTTCAGGCCTCAAAACTTCTATAGGTCAATTCTAGAAGCTTCATCATCTCTGCCCCTGAAGGTGGCCTTCTGACAATCATGGCTGACAGTGTCATGTTATCCTTCTCTCATCTTTATCTCCCTGATACTTATCTTTCCCATTGCGGAGCACAGGCTCCAGACCCGCAGGCTCAGCGGCCATGGCTCACAGGCCCAGCTGCTCCGCGGCATGTGGGATCTTCCCGGATCGGGGCACGAACCCGTGTCCCCTGCATCGGCAGGAGGACTCTCAACCACTGCACCACCAGGGAAGCCCTCTGACACTTATCTTGAACCTCATCTTGAAACTATCAAATAACTGTTATAATAAATTAATATCTGTTATAGAAAACTGATGGAGAGCTTGATATATATATATATATATATATTTTAAAGGATGAAATTTAAAATAATATAAAATTATGATTCCCATACAAATATAAAATGGATATGTGTCAAAGATTTTATTTAACTCATTAAAATAATGAGGGAACAAATGAGATGTTATAACAGTTTCAAAGAACTCAGAGGACCACACATTTATGGTAGAAATGCTGAAATAAATTTACAAATGGGTGCAAACTGGCAAAACTGCTCAACATCTACAGGGTCATCAACTCCATTCCAAGGAACACAATCTGCATTTCCATGGACAGGATCTATTTCCATTTCTATTAATTTATACAAGTTAGATTCTATCTCTACTGAGTTATAAAAGAACATAATTAAAGATAAAGATACACCTCCCCTCTAGGATTACATAATCTCCAAAGGCTCTTGCATTTCATTGAAAGGATATTCAATAATCTCTTCTATCCATTTCAAAATTTTCTACACTCTTCCCCAGATCTTAAAGTATCATCATGATTGACTTAACCAATCAGGGCCCATTTGTTTTCTAATATTTTAGTGGTTTAAATAGTAAGGCTATAAAATCAAATAGAAAGAGTAGAAGGAACAGCAACAAGGTGTAAATTAGAGGTTGAAATTGGCTGATGGATTATTTCTGGAGCCTTTACATCTCAACTCCCTTATTCATATGTAGATTGGCTTGCATGATGTAGAAAATGTGTGCCCACTATAGCACCATCCAGTGTATGCAGCGAGAAGAAGAGAATTCCAACAGAAGAACTTCCGGCTGGTTATCAGTCGGAATGACCATTTTTCCATCCATGCCCAGAAACAAACAGGAGACCGTTGTGGAACTCCCAACTCAGCTGTTCAGGACTTAAGACGAACTTCTCTGCAAAAGCCAACTGCTACATAAGCAGGACTTCTGGGTGGTCATCCTGGCAGCATGAAAGTATGATTCACTGAAGTGCAGAGTATTAGACATGACAAAGGCACAAATGACCCCTACAAGGTTCAAATTAGAGAGAATCCAGGAGCAATAACAAATCCAAAGAGAAACTGAAGCTGAATATTATTTTGTCCAAAATCAAACTACTCTCTCAGCAGGGAACACATCGCATCAACAAACATCTCTTCATTTTATTGGGCTTGACACCAAACCAGATTTCCTCATTAAAATGTCTGTTATGCTGAGACTCCATGGCCGGAATTAACATGCAGCATTTATGTTATTTATTCCTGACTCTTTTGCTGAGAACTAAAATATTTGGATTACATTACCCATGACAATGAGAGTTCTGGTGGTAAAAGCATGATCACATTAAGTCCAAGCTCATCGGATACAATTTTGCATGCCATGAATAAAAATTTGCTTAATGGGTTGGTGTTTGTGTTTGTTTTCTCTACATGCTTCTTTTTTAAAAAGAAATTATTTTTATCCTCATAATAAGCCCTAAGATAATTAAAGCAGGTACTATCATCTTGTATAATAGAAAATGTAACTGAGGCATAGCAACTTTAAATGTATTTTTCTTATCATACAGCACTATGGTGATGAATACTTGGGCAAAAATCATATGTGCATACACTGGGCCCAGAAAGAAATATTTAGACACCCAACCTTAGTCACAATTTATATGAATAATAAGTGACAAGATTAGAGCATAGCTGGGGAGAAGAGAAAGGGTCACCCAGATGTTTTTTTTTTTTTTTCTTTTTAACATCTTTACTGGAGTAAAAGTGCTTTACAGTGGTGTGTTAGTTTCTGCTTTATAACAAAGTGAATCAGGTATACATATACATATATCCCCAAATCTCCTCCCTCTTGTGTCTCCCTCCTGCCCTCCCTATCCCACCCCTCTAGGTGGACACAAAGCACTGAGCTGATCTCCCTGTGCTATGCGGCTGCTTCCCACTATCTATTTTATGTTTGGTAGTGTATATATGTCCATGCCACTCTCTCACTTCGTCCCAGCTTACCCTTCTCCCTCCCCATGTCCTCAAGTCCATTCTCTACATCTGCATCTTTATTCCTGTCCTGCCCCTAGGTTCTTTAGAACTTCTTTTTTTTTTTTTTTTAAGATTCCCTATATATGTGTTAGCATATGGTATTTGTTTTTATCTTCTGACTTACTTCACTCTGCATGACAGACTCTAGGTTCATCCACCTCACTACAAATAACTCAATTTCGTTTTTTTTTATGGCTGAGCAATATCCCATTGTATATATGTGCCACATCTTCTTTATCCATTCATCTGTCGATGGACACTTAGGTTGCTTCCATGTCCTGGCTACTGTAAATAGAGCTGCAATGAACATTGTGGTACGTGACTCTTTTTGAATTATGGTTTTCTCAGGGTATATGCCCAGTATTGGGACTGCTGGGTAATATGGTAGTTCTATTTTTAGTTTTTTAAGGAACCTCCATACTGTTCTCCATAGTGGCTGTATCAATTTACATTCCCACCAACAGTGCAAGAGGGTTCCCTTTTCTCCACACCCTCTCCAGGATTTATTGTTTCTAGATTTTTTGATGATGGCCATTCTGACCAGTGTGAGGTGATACCTCACTGTGGTTTTGATTTGCATTTCTCTCATGATTAGGGAGATTGAGCATCCTTTCATGTGTTTGTTGGCAATCTGTATGTCTTCTTTGGAAAAATGTCTACTTAGGTCTTCTGCCCATTTTGGATTGGGTTGTTAGTGTTTTTGATATTGAGCTGCATGAGCTGCTTGTAAATTTTGGAGATTAATCCTTTGTCAGTTGCTTCATTTGCAAATATTTTCTCCCATTCTGAGAGTTGTCTTTTCATCTTGTTTATGGTTTCCTTTGCTGTGCAAAAGCTTTTAAGTTTCATTAGGTCCCATCTGTTTATTTTTGTTTTTATTTCCATTTCTCTAGGAGGTGGGTCAAAAAGGATCTTGCTGTGATTGATGTCATAGAGTGTTCTGCCTAGGTTTTCCTCTAAGAGTTTGTTAGTGTCTGGCCTTACATTTAGGTCTCTAATCCATTTTGAGTTTATTTTTGTGTATGGTGTTAAGGAGTGTTCTAATTTCATTCTTTTACATGTACCTGTCCAGTTTTCCCGGCACCAATTATTGAAGAGGATGTCTTTTCTCCATTGTATATTCTTACCTCCTTTATCAAAAATAAGGTGATCATATGTGTGTGGGTTTATCTCTGGGTTTTCTATCCTGTTCCATTGATCTATATTTCTGTTTTTGTGCCAGTACCATACTGTCTTGATTACTGTAGCTTTGTAGTATAGTGTGAAGTCATGGAGCCTGATTCCTCCAGCTCAGTTTTTCTTTTTCAAGATTGCTTTGGCTATTCGGGGTCTTCTGTGTTTCCATACAAATTGTGAAATTTTTTGTTCTACTTCTGTGAAAAATGCCATTGGTAATTAAAGATGATACAAACAGATGGAGAGATATACCATGTTCTTGGATTGGAAGAATCAACATGGTGAAAATGACTATACTACCCAAAGCTACAGATTCAATGCAATCCCCACCCAGATGTTTTTAACACACATTTCAAACTCTTGCAATGGTTTGTTTGAGTTTGGTTTGGGGTTGTTTTTTGGGGGGTTTTTTGGTGTGCAGTTTGGGAGTTTCAATGGGAGTGGTTTGACCTTGGACATAAAGATAGATGTAGATGAAAGGCAACTTCTACATCATATAATAGTGATGAATTTGTTGACTTCCCACCATACTTTTCCTTTTAAAGAGCCTAAAAAGGTCTGTGAATATCTGCAGAATGCATGAGAACAGTGAAGGAAATACTTTTTTTGTTGTTGTCTTGCAGAACAACAGTAAAGATATACTCTTTATTGGGAATGGAGTTTTAATCTCTTCAATCACACAACATGTACAGCCAATACTAACCATAGGGGAAGTCTTCTTCAAAAGTGAATTTGCTATATGGCACTTCAGTGAACCAGAAACAAATTACGCTATGATGAGAATATACTTAGAAGAAGAATCTAACAAGTTGAAGGAAATACTTTTATGTTGACTTTTCATCATAGAAAATTCCTTATGACCCACTAAGCAAAACGCAATGAATAGAGGCTGTTGACTTAGATATAAAACAACTACTAAATCTAATAAATGTTTCTTGTTGTCCTATATCAAATTTTGTCACCATAGGATACATGTATAGAAATAAAATCATGTCTTTTGTTTTTTTCTTCCAAAGTAAAAAAAAAAGCAACTTTAATATTTAATACATTCAGCAAAAAAAAATTGTGAAATAAAAGTTGATTTTTGTTTGTTTGTTTGTCTTTTGAACTAAGTGGGACTTTCCAACAGGGCCCCTGGTACCTATGTTCAGCTCCTAAATGCCTATGGTAGAACAACACTGTCCTTATAAGAAAGCTAATGACAAATAAATTTTAGGCATTTTTTCATCACTTAAAAAAATCAACTATTGTAATTTTCCTCTCTGTCTTAAAATCTGAAGATTAATGAATCTTCATAAATAGATTTGGACAGGAAAAGCCCATTAAGAGAGCATCATTTAGGTAAGTTCAAGAAGCTTTGTTTCTGATGTAGACAGTGGATTTTTCCATTCTATTTTGACTGCCTCAAAGTTGAATATTAAAAAAAAAATGAGAAAGAAGTTTCTAGTCAAAGAAGGAGTTTTAACCAATTCCATAATAGTTGTGCAAAGTAAGAATATTCTTTACTAGCAAATCAGGAATTGATGATCCATCCAAATGCATGAAAGTCCTTTGATGATGAAAGCAAATTCTCAGGACAATTTGATTTCTTTTTTTCCAAAGTGAGCCTCCACCCTAAATTTCCGACCAAAATACTTAATTTGGCAAGGGGACAGTAGCATAAAAATGAGTTTTGGTCATGAATTATATTTTTTCCTGTTCTTCATGACATTTATGTGTGCCAAGTATAAATGGCCACACATGTATTAAGTAACAAAGGTGTTTTTCCTTTCCAGTAACACACATTTTATTAATAAGGATTTGCCCCAATAGTCAGAGTAAAGAAAAGAAATTTAAACTGGTTTCTGGAAATAAATAGCATAGTCCATCTGAGGTGAATTATCTATTTCTAAGTTCCAGTTTTGTTTTTAGTTTTTTTAGCCTCTCAGGGGGTTACATGCCAAAAAATAAAAGTCATTTCTTGAAGAAGTAATTTACCTCAGGTGGAAAAAGAGCAAAGGTATGGCTCTTGACCTTGCAAAGTCTCTAACCAAGGTTTGAGAACTCAGTTGTTGAATGAATCCCAGTAGTTCAATACTGAAACCAAATTGTAAGGTCTAGAGACATTGTATTATACTTAGTGTTCTATTTCAAGGCTCTTTTGATTTTAAAAGGGCTACTTAAAAGGTGTTATCCTAACAGTCACTTACCACCCCCCCACTTTCAGACTAGAGAGTAAAGATTTGGTTTTAAATTGGGGAGGAAAAAGGTGTTACCACAGAACCCACATCCTCCCAAAACTCAATATTGGCACATTTTACCAGTTTACATGCAATTTCTGATCTTTCTGCAGGGATTTGAACACAGAAATGAGACACAGCTTGTTCAGGAGTATTTATTGATATGCTAAGTTCAAAAATAATTGTCTCATTTGTTCTCATTCTAGGCATAGATTCTCCCAGGTAGCTTCCCTTGGATCAGGAAAGCTGAAAATCCAATTGATACATGTAGGTGAGAGCTTCCTGAATATCGTGTTAATAACTGTCATTATGCTACTTGTATTCAGTTCATTCTCTATGTATATTTTTAGCTTCAGTTTAGATTCTCTTGTCTGGGTTTAATGATAGTTTTAAGGCATGTATGTCCAGCACTGATCTGCACCAGCTGTTTTATAGTTGTGTTGTATGTGGCATCAGGTACAGTGGGGCTCTGGTTTCTACTTCCCTTTTGTGCTCATCTCTGAACCCTAAGTCTTGGTTCTACAACACTACCAGATATTTCATCTGGGACTTCAAATTCCAGATTTGGGGGTAAGAGGAGAAACAAGGGTACAGTTTTTCTTTGTCACTTTGTCAAACATTCCCTAGTGAGAGCATCTTGAACTGGCTTGAAGGAGGTGTTCAAAAACAAAGATGTCTTAGATAGACATCTAAGTAGCTCATCAAACTTCTTCTCTGTGAAGAGAGGAATAAACAGATCAAAAACAGTAAACCATGAATTTCTGTGTAAGTGAACATTCTGGATCTGTTGGGCTCATCATTTCAGGAGTATAACTATATTGATTTGACATAAGATGTGGAAAGCTTAAATGCAAATGTGTGTGGAAGCTACAGTTTGAATAGTAAAGTTATTCTGACAACTTGAGCTATGAATAGGTGTGGGTGGCTTGAGAGGATGGAATTAAGATAAAGAAAGATGCATTGCACTTAGCATTTATTATTTTTGGTCTATTTTTCCAAGTCTAAACTAAATTTACCTCTTGATGTGGATAAATCAGAAGGGGTCAGGTACCTGTGGGAAGTTTGCATGAGGCTTAGGAGGCTTACAAGAGCTTTCTATGATGAAAGATCAGCCACAGAGGAAAGTTAAAGTATATGAAGTTCATCCAAGAAAACTGTCCCAAGAACTGAAAGGCAGGTAAATTCGAATATGGCAGGCTCTCAGCTACTTGCAAGTTCCATGGCCAAGCCTTATGCAATTTTACTGGAGCTCTATGGAGTGGCCCAAACTAGAAATGGAAAGAAATTTTCCAACCAAACCTCTGCTTGGAGAGCGCAAAAGAGAATGACATGACCCATGGAAATCAAAGGTGAAGGAGGGATCCTCACCACTTTTGAGGTATGTCTTCACCACATGGACTCCAAAAGAAAACAGCTACCATTAGCTGGACCACGGTTTGGGTGCTGTGGGACCACTTCTGCAGAGAAGATGTACAGGACAATCTTGCCAATGGCAGCAGCAATAAGAAATGATAGATTATAGTGGCATTGACAGTGGCTTGTAGTGCTTTCAGAAATATCAGACACCTTGACCTCTGATTACTATGTGAAGCCAGTGCAGGAAAAGAGAAGTATGGACATGCATGATATATGTCAGAGCTGGGTTTGTGAGTACTCACAAGATATTCTCTGGAGACTTGAAGAAATATTTAGGAGAGACAATGAAGGTTTCTGTAAGTCTGGAATAGATTGTGGGGGAAAAGTCAGAGAAACACTCAGGGAGACTTATTCTGACTCATATTTTTGCCCTAAATCTTGTGTGGTCCGAGGAAACACATGTTAAATCCACAAAGAGCTGCCTATTGCTGGTCTGATGCATCTGTGGCAAAAGTTATGAGCTGGTTCATTTAACTACTGTTTCTAACCCTTTCCTTCCTGATTACAAAATATTAAGAAAAAATTCTCATTCTCGCTTCGTTTTAGGGGGTGACCTTGTAAAACAGTTTTGGCCCATGAGACTCACAGAATCTTCTCAAATGAGAATGATAAAATCTTGTGAGAAGAAAGCTTTGACCCTTTATACTTGCTCTCTTCTTTCTGTCTGGAATGAGGATGTGATGGCTGGAGTTGTTAAAGTTATTTTCTGACCATGAGGTCAAATGCAGTACCAGACAATTGAAGGAGCCTGGCTCCTAGATGGCATTGCTGACATCTACATAAAGTCTGGACTGTCAGTTCCTGGACTTTGGAGCATATGAGAAAAATTTTACTTATTTAAGCGACTATTTGTTTGGGTTTTTGTCCATTTGTAGCCCATTGGATTCTAAATGGATATATTTGCAACATATTCTACTATTCTAAATAAGCTACCTTCTCTTCCTTAACTAATATAAAACTAAATTTACTGTTTTCCAATTAGTCAAAGAATGACCTAAGAAAAGAGCCCCAAATATTTGTTCGATCATCCTGTTGGCACAGAACAAAGGTGAAATACTCATTAATTACTTGGGGTCCTGGAAGGGAACATGTTAATTTGAAAGACAGAGCACCATATTTGCATTTTTTGCCTTGTATTTTTTTTTTTTCTTTTTATAGCAGGGCAATAGACATGGGGATTAAACTATCCTAACATATTAACTGATTGGCACCTGGTAAATGTTATGTTTCATCCCTTATTTAAGTTATAAACAAGAATAAGAGAATCAAAATTCCATGGCTTTAGTGATATTAAACTAGAAACACCGAAAAAGAGATCTTTTAATACCCCAGTTGTCAGTTTATGTTGGCCAGTAACTTTATATTTTCACATTCATTGTAGTCTATTGATCATCAAAGTTGTTTATTTATATGTACACATGAAAATATGTAGGTATCTGTGTAAAAATATCCTGGAAATCAAGCATAGAGAAAAGTTGTAAGCTAAATTTGGGCCACTGGTCTGCAGTTTGACGAGTATGCCACATCTAAACTGGAGCTGAAACTTTTCCTGATCATATAATTATCTCCAAGTAGGAAGGGTTTTGTTTTTCACTTTAGCCCCTCCCTCTCCCCAGGCTTAATTGGTATAAATGGGGCAGCAATTTTCAGACAAGTGTGTTACGTAGAAAAAAATAAAATTTATTGTAGTTCTATTTTTTAATTTCAGTAAAACCATCAAATACCCATTTAGCAGAGATAAAAGAAAGAGAGAGGTGAAAGGAAAGGGGAAAGCACATCCAAGAATGAGGGAGCCTGACCCTACAGTGGAAATGGTGTCTGCACCTTGTATGCGCCACACACTCTGATTAGGATAATACGATCCAGATGGCCACTCCAAGAAGATTCCTTTCATGAGGAAAGTTCTGGGTGGGGTGGATTATTGTGATCAATGGAACAAACTGCAGCTGGATGAACTCTAGGTTACCTTTGAGAATTGCTAACTTAATGATTTAGATTAGATTCTGACAAATCTCCCAGAAATTTTTCTAAGATGGCTGGTAAACAAACAAAGTGTTTAGGGGCTAGATCTTTTCCAAGCAAGGAACAGCAGCCTCTTAGAGATCTGTGGACATCCAGGAGGATTTGATATGGCAGAGCTTATAAGCATTGCTGATTTTTTAGCAGGTAAGCCCCAATACAGCTGTCCACGTTGTTTATAGCCAGCGCCGATTCCGACTGGTTGAGGCACACGCAGTATCAACTGATAAATATTTTGAATACTTATCCCCTGCTTTTCAGCAGAAGTTGTTGGCATTAATTAGAACCCCTTGACAGGAAAAATGTTGAGTCAATAGACTAAAGACATCTAAGACAAAGTCAGGATGGGAAATGAGTTTCTTCCGTCAAACGCTCACGGAACAATTACTGGGCACTCAGCTCTATAACGGGTGCTAGGTATTCGGTCAATAATATCTCATTTTGTTCGACTCGAGAACTTGAGCTCACTAATGCCAGAACCACTCAGATGCACACCAGAATTGTTTGCCTGAATGAATTGAAATCAGTTATTCACTTGGTATTTATGTATTGAGCCCTTGCTACTTGTCTGATAGTCAACCAGGGACTAGAGTTGAATGCATTAGGTGTGCCATGACTGGCTATATTAATTCTTTTAAACCATGACATTTTAGAATACTCAGCAGTAATTTGCTGAACTAAATAGATATCTTAAGTCTACATCCCAGGAGCTTAGCTTCCTACCAAGAGGAAGAAAGCCAAAATAATACAGGCACAATTTTCTACCTGAAAGTCTATGAAGAGACTTTGACTAGGATCAAAGGAAAACTCTTGATATGGTCACTTTGGAGAAAAAGTGTAATAGATGCCATATGTAATATAAAAGAAAAGAATGAATTCTAAAAATTGCAGGGTGGGGGAATCTGAGAAACTATGATGATTTTTTTAAATGGCCAGAATAAACCCCTCCAAAAATCATTATTCACCTTTGCATTTATGGTTTGTTTCTTATGAGATATTCTTTGCTAAGTTAGAGGAAGACATTTGGGGGAAAGTGTGAAACAGTGAGATAAAGTAAGGGAAGGAAATGAAAGGGCAGCCACGCAATATTACAAAAACAACTTCTAAAATACATTCACAGATAAATAAGGGCGGGTGCACAATACTTTCTGTGGCTGCTAAGCCCAACTGAACCTTGTCAAATTAAAAAATGCTAATTGGTCTCAGAAGAAAACAAAAAAGTTTCTCCGAATTCACAAAGCAACTAGGGGGAGCGAGTTATGCTAAAGCTGGAAGGGGAAGGAGGAAGGCAAGAGTAGGGAAGCAAGACAAGAATAAAGGAAGAAGGAGTGGGGAGGATGGTGGGGAGCTTAGAGATAGATGTCTGAATTGTATTATTGATGATATAATTGTTGAGTTTTACAAACATTCTAAGATATTTTTCTAATTCCAGAATTAAAGTGGTGCTGTACCAGAGAACTGTATAAGATATTCTGCATCTGGGCATACTTGTTAAATTCAAACATGAATAACAATGTTACAACAAATATTGAAACAATGTTTCAATGCTTGTTATAAACAATATAACAAATATGAAAACAAAAATCATAATATCAAAACTCAAATTACATTGCCAATTATATTTTACATGATATCTCATTTCAGCAAAGAAATGATCTCCCCTCAAGAAGAATCTTTATACTTAATGGCTGCATACCCGCAAATGTCTAGACTAGTTTCCCACAGAAACATGTCTTCAATCCGTAGGGATTTGTGATTGAGTATTCATAGTACCCAAGATCTGGCTGACTGGCAAATGATACAATTTTTCAGTTTTCATTCTAATGGTTAGTGTGTTAAGTCTGATCTAACTTGAAATAACAAATGTATCTGAGAGATTAAAACTATGGAATATTCACCAAAGATAAATCAATGTGTATCCACTACATGGTTCTGACTCAATCTGCCATGTATCTGGTGTTAACGGATGAATTCCTATTGGAAATATTGGTATTTTAGAAAACTCAGCTGATGAAAAAATATTGATGAGCAAATAAAATGAAATAGAAAAGCTTGTGCTGTGGAAAGAGGTGACTATCAAAACCATGTTTGAAATCCTGGTGAAAATGTCATAAAACCAAAATTTCTCTGATTCCATGATACTAAGTGCCTGGGTATGGAAAGAGCCAAAAAAAATTAAAAAACAAGAATACACCCTCTCTGAGTTATTTTTCCAGCTACTTGGAAAGGTAAACATAGTGAAGATGTCTAAAAAGTCACTTGAAATATAATTCATTTTCTCACCCGCTTAAGCCTGAAACCTGGCTTAAAGTCTATGATTTTGCATATACTGATATTTCTGCTCATTTACTATGGGAAACAATGGACACAAATAATAAAGACTAAATAGCTCGGTGTAAGTCTCTTCTCCCCTAACTTTAAAAAATATATATTTATGGCTTAAGGACATTTATTTGCTTGATTTAAACAAGTCTTTAATGTCTTAGATTTAGCTAACAGGCATGAAGCCTACAGCATACACCCAGCAAATGAAGACAGATGTGAGTGAAGGAAAAACCCTTTCATGGTTCTCATAAAAGCTCTCAAGTTGCAGCTGGCGGTATTTTCTCCTTAAAAGGTATTAAGAAGTTACAATTACAAAACTTTGCATAGTGGAAAGTTGCATAATTCTCCCCACCAGCACTTGTAAAAAATTCCCGTCATTTTCTTTCTCTTTTGATAATCTCTAGTTTGCCAATGCATTCAATTTCAATCGAGATTTTTTTCCTTGTACTATTTCAAATCAGGAATTATACATGTAGGAAAACAACATTTTAAAATTTGGGACCATGACATTTTCTTTTTAAAAGTTTTTTTACTGGACAGAATATCCGAATGGTAAAGAATCACCAGAGCTTTCCAATATGTCCTGAGGCTTTGGTGATGGGGACACGAAGTTAATCAGGTAATTGCTTTCAATTTGAGGTAATTGCCTCCTTGTTTCACAGTAGTTTTCTCCTGAAGCTTCGCTCTGGCTCTCAGCAGATGTTGTGATGTCTGAAGCGCACGATCCTTCTCTAGGGCTCTGTCATGAAAAGGTCACTGATGAGAAAACAGAATTTGAACAGAGCGTGGGACCCTGACCTGGTTGTGTACTTATCTGGCTATTTTCACAGACCTATTTTCTACGGGTTATAAAACTAGATGATATTCAGTAAACTCCTGAATTTGCTTTTTCTCTTTCTCAGTCTTCTGGAAACCTTCCAGATGGATTAAAATGAAAGTAACATCACACGTGATCACATGATCGTGAAGACAGAGGAGGATAGTAAGGAGAGGTCATAGAGTGGATCCCGAGCCCTTTATAAAAAAGAATTCATCCAATATGCACACTCAATTCTTCATAAAAATGCAGGATATAACCCATCCCTTTATTTCTGTAATCCTCAAATGCTGTAAAATCATGGCTATTCTACAAATTGATTGTGTTCATCCCTTCAACTAGGTCACTTAGAAACCAAGCTTAAAAATGACAGCTAGTGGTCATCTAACCTTCTCTGTCTGCCTCATTCTGTCCGTTCCTGATACCACCAGCCCAGTGAAAGAAGATGGATTTTAAGTCATAAAATGAATAGGCAAAGTCATCGCTCCTCATCATGTCAATTTCAGGGAATTTAAGTAGATGGTGTTGGGTGGAAGGGGAGGAATGTGATGAGCAATGGAGTGAAGCTTGAGGCTGGGAAGGAGAGACAAGGGAACTCTTTTAAAGCAGCAAAAAGTACATACCAAAGCCATGAATTGGCTTGGCTCACAACCTGGGTACAGTGCATATGAGCGCATGTACCTACATACTTCCACACAGCCCATCACCTACCCACCTGCCACCCACTTTTAGACTTCCACGGGCTAGGCTATCCAAGAGCTTGGGAGAGGCTCTTAAAAAGCAGTCTGGCTCTTTCTGCTCTGGGGTCTGATGGAGGACGGGCTGCCTGGAATGGGTGGCAGCACCTTCCACCTAGGACAACTGAAATGTCCAGAAAGGGGACTGCACGTTCTATCCTCATGCTTTTCTCAGAAACAAAGAGAAGGAGGGAAGAGTAAACAGTTAAGGTGGTGGGTCTGGAGAGTCTGAATTGGAGGCGTTCCTAAATGTGAACACAGAACAAACTACCCACAGCTGGCCTTGACCTGCAAGAATCAAGTGTATTCTTTGAAAGAAATAATGCTCATTTCTAATGTGCAGCCTTAAAAAGGGGATGGGAGAAGGGCGTGCTTCTTTATTCAGTCTATATAAAAGAATGTCATTTCATTTACTTCTCTCTTCAATTGATTGATTTTTTTTTAATGTAAGAAGCATAGGTCCTTGCTTTAAATATGGTCCTCACCCCACCCCCTTTTCTGATAGCTTTTTCCCACATGTGATTCATAATATATAACTCAAAGGAGATAACTGATGGAGTAAGACTCTCAACAGGGAAATTTTGCAGAGTCAGAAAAGCAAAGGCAGCTCCAGAGCTTATCTTCAAGTTCTGCCTTGTCTATCTCTTAATCTTCCTTTGTTGCATGGTACCTGGTTGGGCAGAAGCAGTTGTGAGCCTTCACAGCATAAGAACTAAGTAGACAGAAGAGAATTCATCATGACAGCGAGCGAGCAAGTGTGATGCTGTGACAGTAACTCGAGAAATGAACCCAAGTAATCGGCGGCATCATTCACTCGGCCCCATGGTAAAGCCATTTGTGCCAAATGCAGAAACGACACAGGCAGATCTCTGGCGATGCAAACTGCAATACCCTGGAGTTCTCATACTTCATCTTCGGTGGATCATTGACTCCTTTTTGAACTGGATAAAAACCACGAACCCTCTCCCCTCCCCCACAGACACACAGACATGCACAATTTTGCATTCACTTGCCAGGAAGTCCCAGACTCCTGGAGCCATTGCACATGCCCTAGGTTAAGAACCCTTCTCTAGAGAAGCCTTCCTGAAGCCTCTTCTGGGATGTTTATAAGAGTTGGTTTGTTTGCGAGAGGATGATGTCATAGCTCTTAGTTTGGAACGCTTGTCAGAAATTGAGATTTCCTTTTGGGGAGTGGCCTTTCCATGCTAAGCACTTGATAAATATTTATTGAGTGACTGAAAAAACAAATCAGTGAATCTGCAATATCTAGATCTTATAATTATATATATTTACTCTATATCAAAAGCTAGTCTGATTTGCTGTACATTTTGGATTGGGGTAGTGGCACAGACTTACTTACCATAAATCCTGGCCTATTATAGTGTTAAATGAATAGATGGATGGACACATATGGGACACAATGTGATAAGAACACATTCACATTTTTCATTCAGATTTATTTTCATTAATACTTCCCACTGTGGTAAGCATCTCTCCCAAAGATGCTCATATCCTAAACCCGGAAGCTGTGAATGTGATACCTTACAAGGATAAAGGAACTTTGCAGATGTGACTAAGGTTACAGACATCGAGAGTGTCCTGGATGAAACACGTGGGCCCAAGATAATCACAGGAGTCCTTAGAAAGCAGAGAACCTCTACCAGCTGTGGTCGAATAAAGATGTGAGGATGGAAGAAGGGTCAGAGAGATGCAATGTTGCTGGCTTTGAAGATGGAGGAAGGGAGATGTGAGCTAAGGAATGTGGGTGGTCTGGAAGTGGATTTCTCCCTAACACCTCCAGAAGGGAATGCAGCCCTGCTAATACCTTGACCTTAGCCCAAGGAGATCCATGTCAGACTTCTGACCTCCAAAAATGGGAGATAACAAATTTGTGTTGTTTTAAGCAATCAAGTTTGTAATAATTTATTACAGCAGCAGTGGGAATCAAATATGGTCCCCAATAATGGCAGGTGATATTTCTTGAGCTCTGGCACTGTTTTAAGTACTTTACATGGAATAAATGGATCTTCACTAATCCTTTCAGGCAGGTACTAATATTAACAATACTCGGCAGAGGAGCAAATGGAAGCGACTTGCCCCAGGCCATCCACACCCAGCCAGTCTGACTCTGGGTATCACGTACTTCACCAGGGACTACGGAAGGGAAGGAAGATGGTGGCTCAGGCCAGAGAGCTGATGGACATGAGAAAAATGCACGGATTGGAGTTTTGAAACTCTCCTGTGGAGGGTGTATGTTGTGAGCGTGCATGGATGGGTTTGTGTGTCTGTGTTAGTGTGAACAGTGTGTTTACCTGTGTAGCTGTCTAGGCATCTTTGGGTAGGTCTGTGTCATCTTAGGGTTGATGCTAAGCACATAACAAAATGTCAGTTTATAATGCTTAAAGACATGGCTTACATATTTCCAGGTCACTACTTCTTAAAGTAGAATAGCATATCCCTACTACTACCTCTTTGAGGCAGTGGAGATAGATAGCACATCTTGGTAGAAACTAGTCTACAAGAACAAAAAGTCATCAAGAAAAAATAAAATCATCAGGCTTTTCAGGGTTTAAAGCAACCCCTCCCCCTGCTCTTTACGTTTTTAATAGAGTCTCTAAGGTGGCGTTTTGAACATGAGTTGCTAGTTTGGAGTACGTAGAGGCCATAGAATTCACACTATGTATGTCAACTCATATTCCAACTCCAGGCAAAGTGAGAACAGAAGGCATCATGAGTATTTGCTGTGCTCCTTTCCTAGAAAGGACCTTTGCCTTCAAGCTCTGGAATCCTTTCTCAAACTGCTATGTAATTTCTTGTTTCCAGTCCTGGCCAAAGGAAGGAAAGTCCTTCCACCATCAACCCCAAACCGGTGAATTAATGAGTACACATCAGTGCACATTTGTGAGTTTTTTCTTCTTAAAATTTGGAACTATTCTAAGGAAGGACTTAGGTCAAAGAAAGGACATCTTTTGATTAACTTGAGAGAAGGAAAGCTGTCATTTTTAAATGCTATTCTATGACATCAAATAAATGTCAATAGAGGAAAACAGTTGCAATCATGACATTATTTCTTATGTGTGCAAACTCCAAAATCTATTTCTGACATAATTTCATGGAGATATTCTGAAACAAATGGAAATATATGCTGCATTTACTTATACAGGAAATGTCAAAATATTCTGTAAACTTTGACATATACTCTCCATAGATAGAGAAAAAGAGAGAAAGATATGGATAGACTATGTTGTAGATTATTTTATTAAAAACACAATGTCCTTCAGGATATAGCTTGCATATGATTTATTTGAGTGAATGAGAAACATATGTCCTTGCTCAGAAATCTTCAGTTAGAAACACCATGTGTTTCAAAGATTGAGAAATTAGTTGATAAGCAGTTCCTTGAAAAGTTAAAGATCAATTTCTGGATACTGCCCATCATCTCATATTAATTTCTGTCTGTCTTAAGTGTATGTGGTTTTCTTTTTAAAGTTTCCCAAAGAAAAGAAAACTGACAGTCTTAGGGACCGGTAACATGAGTTAAATTAGGACTTAATCCAAGAGTTTTTCTACGTTCTCAGAAACAACTGGGTCACAATAAACTTCTCTCCTACGTAAATAAGTCTGGCTGGACAACGTTTATAGGATCACAAAGAATGAATCACTGTTTTATTTATTTATGTTCTTTCTAGCTATCTCTAGAGAAAGAATTCTTTTGGCAGCCTTCCCATTACTTTTTCACATTCTCTCTCCACCAAGTTCCTCCAGCTATGCACACTAACACGCATGAGGATATTATGCTGAGTGTGATAAGCTAGACAAAGACAAATACCGTATGACATCACTCACATGTGGAATCTAAAAAAGGTGAACTTGTGAAAACAGAATAGTATGACAGTTACCAGGGGCTGGGGGTACAGGAATAGGACAGATGTTGTTAAAGGATACAAATTTGCAACTAGTAGATAAATAAGTCCTGGAGGTCTAATACACAGTATAATGATTACATACAACAATACAGTATTATAAACATTAAACGTGCTAAGAGACTAGGGCTTAATTATTCCCACCACAAAAAAGAAAGGACAATTATGTGACATGATAGAGGTGATAGCTTATACTACAATAGCAATCATATTACAATAGTAAATATAGCAAATCACCATGTGTACACCTTAAACTTACATGAAGTTGTATGTTGAATATATTTCAAGAAACCTGAAACACAAAAAAACAAGAAATGGAAACAACCTAAATGTCCACCGACAGATGAATGGACAATAAAGATGTAGTACATATATATAATGGAATATTACTCAGTCATAAAAAGAAATGAAATTAGGTCATTTGTAGAGATGTGGATGGACATAGAGTCTGTCATACAGAGTAAAGTAAGTCAGAAAGAGAAAAGCAAATAATGTATATTAATGCATATATGTGAAAGCTAGAAAAATGGTACAGATGAACATATCTGCAGGGTAGGAACAGAAACACAGATGTAGAGAACAGACATGTGGACACAGTGGGGGAAAGGGAGGGTGGGATGAATTGGGAGAATAGGTTTGACATAAATACACTACCATGTGTAAAATAGATAGCTAGTGGGAATCTGCTGTATAGCACAGGGAGCTCAGCTCGGTGCTCTGTGATGACCTAGATGGGTGGGTTGGGGGGAGGTCCAAGAGGGAGGGGATACCTGTATACATACAGCTGATTCACTTTGTTATAAAGCAGAAACTAACACAACATTGTAAAGCAATTATACTCCAATAAAAAAAAATTAGTTAATTAAAAACAGAAAGAAACCAGCTGTCTCTTTATATTCATGGCCAACCTTGTTCTCTTCGAATATTGTGGCAGCTGCTTTGTCATTAGAGAGTCTCCATTGTCTTTATGGCTATGCCTTCATAAAGAGGTGACTTACAATTACTAATTCCTTTCTAACCACTTTTTTTAAAAAAAAAAAACATCTTTATTGGAGTATCATTGCTTAACAATGGTGTGTTAGTTTCTGCTTTATAACAAAGTGAATCAGTTATACATATACATATGTTCCCATATCTCTTCCCTCTTGCATCTCCCTCCCTTCCACCCTCCCTATCCCACCCCTCTAGGTGGTCACAAAGAACCGAGCTGATCTCCCTGTGCTATGCGGCTGCTTCCCACTACTAGCTATTTTACATTTGGTAGTGTATATATGTCCATGCCACTCTCTCACTTTGTCCCAGCTTACCCTATCCCCTCCTCGTATCCTCAAGTCCATTCTCTAGTAGGTCTGTGTCTTTATTCCCATCTAGGCCCTAGGTTCTTCATGACCATTTTTTTTTTTTAGATTCCCTATATATGTGTTAGCATACGGTATTTGTTTTTCTATTTCTGACTTACTTCACTCTGTATGACAGGCTCTAGGTCCATCCGCCTCACTACAAATAACTCAATTTCATTTCTTTTTATGGCTGAGTAATATTCCATTGTATATATGTGCCACATCTTCTTTATTGATTCATCTGTGGATGGACACTTAGGTTGCTTCCATGTCCTGGCTCTTGTAAATAGAGCTGCAATGAACATTTTGGTACATGACTATTTTTGAATTATGGTTTTCTCAGGGTATATGCCCGGTAGTGGGATGGCTGGGTTGTATGGTAGTTCTATTTTTAGTTTTTTAAGGAACATCCATACTGTTCCCCATAGTGGCTGTATCAATTTACCTTCCCACCAACAGTGCAACAGGGTTCCCATTTCTCCACACCCTCTGCAGCATTTACTGTTTGTAGATTTTTTGATGATGGCCATTCTGACCAGTGTGAGATGATATCTCATTGTAGTTTTGATTTGCATTTCTCTAATGATTAATGATGTTTATGGTGTATGATCCTTTAAATGTGCTGTTGGATTCTGTTTGCTAGTATTTTGTTGAGGATTTTTGCATCTATGTTCATCAGTGATATTGGCCTGTAGTTTTCTTTCTCTGTGACATCTTTGTCTGGTTTTGGTATCAGGGTGAGGGTGGCCTCGTAGAATGAATTGGGGAGTGTTCCTCCCTTTGGTATATTTTGGAAGAGTTTGAGAAGGATAGGTGTTGGCTCTTCTCTAAATGTTTGACAGAATTCACCTGTGAAGCCATCTGGTCCTGGGCTTTTGTTTGTTGGAAGACTTTTAATCACAGTCTCAATTTCAGTGCTTGTGATTAGTCTGTTCATATTTTCTATTCCTTCCTGGTTCAGTCTCAGAAGGTTATGCTTTTCTAAGAATTTGTCCATTTCTTCCAGGTTGTCCATTTTATTGGCACATAGTTGCTTGTAGTAATCTCTCATGATCCATTGTATTTCTGCAGTGTCAGTTGTTATTTCTGCTTTTTCATTTCTAATTCTATTGATTTAAGTCTTCTCATTTTTTTTCTTGATGAGTCTGGCTACTGGTTTAGCAATTTTTTTAATCTTCTCAAAGAACCAGCTTTTACTTTTATTGATCTTTGCTGTCATTTCCTTCATTTCTTTTTCATTTATTTGTGATGTGATCTTTATGTTTTATTTTCTTCTGCTAACATTGGGGTTTTTTTGTTGTTCTTTCTCTAATTGCTTTGGGTGTAAGGTTACGTTTTTTTATTTGAGATGGTTCTTGTTCTTTGAGGTAGGATTGTATTGCTATAAAATTCCCTCTTCAAATTGCTTTTGCTGCATCCCATAGGTTTTGTGTCATTGTGTTTTCATTGTCATTTCTTGGTATTTTTTGATTTCCCCTTTGACTTCTTCAGTTACCTCTTGGTTACTTAGTGATGTATTGTTTAGCCTCTATGTGTTTGTATTTTTTGCAGATTTTTTCCTATAATTGATATCTAGTCTCATAGCGTTGTGGTCAGAAAAGATACCTGATATGATTTCAGTTTTCTTAAATTTACCAAGGCTTGATTTGTGACCCAAGATATGATCTATCCTGGAGAATGTTCCATGACCACTTGAGAAGAAATTGTAATCTGCTCTTTTTGGATGGAATGTCCTATAAATATCAAATAAGTCCATCTTGTTTAATCTATCATTTAAAGCTTGTGTTCTTAATTTATTTTCATTTTGGATGATCTGTCCATTGGTGAAAGTGGGGTGTTAGAGTCTCCTAGTATGAATGTGTTACTGTTGATTTCCCTCTTTATGGCTGCTGGCATTTGCCTTATGTATTGAAGTGCTGCTATATTGGGTGCATAAATATTTGCAATTGTTATATCTTCTTCTTGGATTAATCCCTTGATCACTATATAGTGTCCTTTTTTGTCTCTTGTAATAGTCTTTATTTTAAAGTCTATTTTGTCTGATATGAGAATTGCTACTCCAGCTTTCTTTTGATTTCCATTTGCATGGAATATCTTTTTCCATCCCCTCACTTTCAGTCTGTATGTGTCCCCAGGTCTGAAGTGGGACTCTTGTAGACAGCATATATACAGGTCTTGTTTTTGTATCCATTCAGCCAGTCTATGTCTTTTGGTTGGAGCATTTAAGCCATTTACATTTAAGGTAGTTATCAATATGTATGTTCTTATTACCTTTTCTTAATTGTTTTGTGTTTGTTATTGTAAGTCTTTTCCTCCTCTTGTGTTTCCTGCCTAAAGAAGTTCCTTTAGCATTTGTTGTAGAGTTGATTTGGTGGTGCTGAATTCTCTTAGTTTTTGCTTGTCTGTAAAGGTTTTAATTTCTCCATCAAATCTGAATGAGATCCTTGCTGGGTAGAGTAATCTTGGTTGTAAGTTTTTCCCTCTCTTCACTTTAAATATGTCCTGCCAGTCCCTTCTGGTTTGCAGAGTTTCTGCTGAATGATCAGCATTAACCTTATGGGGATTCCCTTGTATGTTAATTGTTGCTTTTCTCTTGTTGCTTTCAATATGTTTTCTTTGTATTTAATTTTTGATAGTTTGATTAATATGTGTCTTGGCATGTTTCTCCTTAGATTTATCCTGTATGGGACTTTCAGCACTTCCTGGTCTTGATTGACTATTTCCTTACCCATACTAGGGAAGTTTTCAACTCTAATCTCTTCAAATATTTTCTCAGTCCCTTTTATTTCTCATCTTCCTCTGGGACTCCTAGAAGATGGATATTGGTGCATTTAGTGTTGTCCCAGAGGTCTCTGAGAGTGTCCTCACTTCTTTTCATGTGTTTTTCTTTATTCTGCTCTTCGGTAGTTATTTCCACTATTTTATCTTCCATCTATCCGTTCTTCTGCCTCAGTTATTCTGCAATTTATTCCTTCTAGAGAATTTTTAATTTCATTTATTGTGTTATTTTTAATTTCATTTATTGTGTTATTCATCATTGTTTGTTTGCTCTTTAGTTCTTCTAGGTCCTTGTTAAACGTTTCTTGTATTTTCTCCATTCTATTTCCAAGATTTTGGATCATCTTTACTATCATTAGTCTGAATTCTTTTTCAGGTAGACTGCTTATTTCCTCTTCATTTGTTTGGTCTACTGTGTTATTTCCAATATTTTGGATCACCTTTACTATCATTGCTCCAAATTCTTTTTCAGGTAGACTGCCTATTTCCTCTTCGTTTGTTTGGTCTGGTGGAGTTTTACTTTGCTCCTTCATCTGCTGTGTGTTTTTCTGTCTTCTCATTTTGCTTAACTTACTGTGTTTGGTGTCTCTGTTTCGCAGGCTGCAGGTTCATAGTTCCCATTGTTTTTGGTTTGCTCCCAGTGGGTAAGGTTGGTTCAGTGGGTCATGTAGCCTTCCTGGTAGAGGGATCTGGTGCCTGTGTTCTGGTAGTTGAGGCCGGATCTTGTCTTGTTGGTGGGCAGGACCACGTCTAGTGGTGTGTTTTGGTGTGTCTGTGAACTTATTATGATTTTAGGCAGCCTCTCTGCTAATGGGTGGGGTTGTGTTCCTGTCTTTCTAGTTGGCATAGGGTGTCCAGCAGTGTAGCTTGCTGGTCGTTGACTGGAGCTGGGTCTTAGCGTTGAGATGGAGATCTCTAGTAGATCTTTCAATGTTTGATATTACATTGGGCCAGGAGGTCTCTGGTGGACCAATGGCCTGAACTTGGCTCTCCCACCTCAGAGGCTCAGGTCTGACACCCGGCCAGAGCACCAAGACCCTGTCAGCCACACAGCTCAGAAGAAAAGGGAGAAAAAAAAAAAAAGGAAAATATAAATAAATAAAATAAAATAAAGTTATTAAAACAGAAAAAAATGATTGAAATTTTTTAAATATAAAAATAATTTGAAAAAAGAAAGAAAGAAGAGAGCAACCAAACCAAAAAACTAATCCATCAATGATAATAAGCACTAAAAACTATATTAAAAAAAAAAAAAAGGTCAGTCAGAACCCTAGGACAAATGGCAAAAGCAAAGCTATACAGACAAAATCACACAAAGAAGCATACACATACACACTCACTAAAAGAGGAAAAGGAAAAAAATATATATATGTGTGTGTGTGTGTGTGTATATATATATATATGGAAGAGAGCAACCAGATCAATAAACAAATCTACCAATGATTATAAGCTCTAAATACTCAACTAAGATAAACATAAAACCAGAAGCAAATTGGATGCTTAAAGCAAACCTTAAGTCTACAGCTGCTCCCAAAGTCCAATGCCTAAATTTTGGGATGATTTGTTGTCTATTCGGGTATTCCACTGATGCAGGGTACATCAGGTTGACTGTGGAGATTTAATCCGCTGCTCCTGAGGCTGCTGGGAGAGATTTCCCTTTCTCTTCTTTGTCCGCACAGCTCCTGGGGTTCAGCTTTGGATTTGGCCCCACCTCTGTGTAAAGGTCACCTGATAGTGTCTGTTCCCCACCCATACACATTGGGGTTAAAGGCGCAGCTGATTAGGGGGTTCTGGCTCACTAATCACCTGCTGCTCTGTGGATAAGGCTGCCGGGAGGGAGGGATATGGAATGCTGGGTGAGCCTGCGGTGGCAGCGGCTAACGTGACGTTGCACCAGCCTGAGGCACACTGTGTGTTCTCCCAGGAAAGTTGTCCCTGGATCACGGGACCCTGGCAGTGGCGAGCTGCACAGGTTCCCAGTAGGAGAGGTGTGGATAGTGACCTGTGCTTGCACACAAGCTTCTTGGTGGCTGCAGCAGCTGCCTTAGCATTTCATGCTGGTTTCTGGTGTCCGCACTGATAGCGGCGGCTTGCGCCCATCTCTCGAGCTCCTTTAGGCGGTGCTCTGAATCCCGTCTCCTTGCTCACCCCAAAACAATGGACCCTTGCCTCTTAGGCCGCTCCAGACTTTTTCCCAGACTCCCTCCCGGCTAGCTGTGGCACACTAGCCCCTTCAGGCTGTGTTCACACAGCCAACCCCAGTCCTCTCCCTGGGATCTGAACTTTGAAGCCGGAGCCTCAGCTCCCAGGCCCCGCCCTCCCCGGCGGGTGAGCAGACAAGCCTCTCGGGCTGGTGAGTGCCGGTCGGCCCCGATCCTCTGTGCGGGAATCTCTCCACTTTGCCCTCCGCACCCCTGTTGCTGTGCTCTCCTCCGTGGCTCCAAAGATTTCCCCCCACCCACCCCCCCTCTCCACCAGTGAAGGGGCTTCTTAGTGTGTGGAAATCTTTCCTCCTTCACAGCTCCCTCCCCAAGGTGCCGGTCCCGTCCTTATTCTTTTGTCTCTGTTTATTCTTTTTTCTTTTGCCCTACCCAGGTACGTGGGGAGTTTCTTGCCTTTTGGGAAGTCTAAGGTCTTTGGCCAGCGTTCAGTAGGTGTTCTGTAGGAGTTGTTCCACATGTAGATGTAGTTTTGATGTATTTGTGGGGAGGAAAGTGATCTCCATGTCTTACTCCTCCACCCCACCTTTCTTTATTTTCTCTCTCCCTCTTTCCTGTCATCCAACGTGAGGTGCTCCAATTAAACACATCCTGAGCCAAGTTCTGCTGTCAGTGATTTTCATGCCAAAGCCTCCCGAGAGCTTATGCTCAGTTCCAGTTTCATCAAAGCTGATTTCCACAGTGATTGTGCGTAAGAATACGAGGGCAGGAACTGACCCTGAGGTTGTGTGCAGCAGCAACTGACGGCCAAAAGTTGGCTCAAACTGAATACATCTACTGTCAGCAGAGTAATGACTTGTTGATAATATCCTTGGCCAACTTGACTGCTAATGTCAAAGCAACTCAGATTAGAAACAATTATGTAAATCATGCACCAAATACAAATGTGAAACAAAATACAAACAAACAATGCTCTCAGACCATGAACGTTAGCAGCCCACATTAGGGGACATGTGAACAGTAGCAAAAGAGATACAAAGATGAGCTTGTACGGTTAGAAAAGGATTTTCAAGGGGGAAAAAAAAGGGAAGGCACAATAGAAGCTTTGGGGGATGATGGCTCAAACTGCAGATAAATTCAGCCTGAATATTATCAAGTTTGCTAACAATGTAAATAATGAATACATCAATGACTTAAATTAACATTAGTAGAAGACCAGTAAATTTGAAGGCCAAGGAGGAACATCTATTTTTCTAGTGATATTACTTCATCCCAAGGAAATGATCTAAGGGGCCCACCCTTTAAAAATAAAAGGCGCAAGAATTACATTTCTAGAATATTACCTGTCAAGGGATACCTTTATGTAAAATTACCCATCAAATAGAATAATTAATTAAGAAAGTAATGATAAAATCAAAACAAACTAAGATATGGGAGTCTGCCACACAGAGAGACTAAACTCTAAATGCATTAATGTCAGGAGAGCATATTTATCTCTTAAGAACACATCTCATTAACTTTATGTTTTGTTCTGTAATAACAAGTACATCCTAAGTCATTTATTGTTCCATTTGTTGTAGCAAAGCCAATGCAATAGTCTATTATATTTTTTTAAGATTAGCTTTGCTTTTTAGACTAAACTAAACAAGCACTCACATCTCAAAAAGAAATCATTTTTGCAAGACAATGGATTAGCCATCCATGTCTCATGTTAAATCAATAAAGATAAAATAACATGGTAGAAGTTTTATATTAAATGAAGCCCATTGCTGATGTTTTTAAAAATTGGAAATATTGGGCTTCCCTGGTGGTGCAGTGGTCAAGAATCCGCCTGCCAATACAGGGGACATGGGTTTGAGCCCTGGTCCGGGAAGATCCTACATACCGTAGAGCAACTAAGACTGCGCCACAACTACTGAGCCTGTGCTCTAGAGCCTGCGAACCACAACTACTGAAGCCCACACTCCTAGGGCCTGTGCTCCACCACAAGAGAAGCCACCACAGTGAGAAGCCCGTGCACTGCAACGAAGAGTAACTCCTGCTCGTCGCAACTGGAGCAGGCCCTCGCACAGCAACAAAGACCCAACACAGCCAAAAATAAAATATATAAATTTATTTTAAAAATTAAAAATATTAAAATAAATATTAAATAAAATATTAATTAAATATTAAATAAAAACTATTAAATAAAAACTATTAAAAACCATCTAGATTATATTAATATTATAATGCAAGCTTTTAAATTCTAAAATATTGGACCTTGATGTACTTAGAATATTTAATTGGGAAATTTACCCTTAAAAACAAATATGCATTTTGTTTTCTACTAATGTTTTCTTAGTTTTGACCTTAAGTTTAATTTTTCTTCTCAATATGTAAGATACAATTTAGACACACAATATGTATAAAGAAATCATAAGTTTTAGTTTTCTAGTCTACATTTGTTAGGACTTCTATAAACATTCTGTAAAGGAGAATTTTATAGACAATAGAATAGCTATCATTATATATATATGAGGAATTATCTTGGATAAAAAATTACTAAGATTATTCTGGGTTGGCCCAGAGAGCAAAATTTGGACCAAAAAGAGAAATGTAGTGATCAGTCCAATGAAAAGTCTTACCAACCAGAACTATTTTGTGAAGTAGTGAGGGTCTGGAAGTGTTATAGAGGCCCTGTGGTCATTGGATAAAATGTTGAAGAGGTGATTTCTAAAATAATTTGATTTTTAAATGTGTTTCTTCAAACACTAGAATTCTTTGTTTCACAATCTCTGCATTCATTTTATTAAAATATCCTGTTATATTGAGAATACTGACATGCATTGTAGCAGTTGACTGGTCAGTGTGTTGAGAGAGATAAATTACTACTTAAACCTTGATTATAATTACTTGATTCTGAATCTAATATCTATTAAATCAGCATAAAATGAATTATGCTTATAAGAGGAAAATTAAGAGGAATTATATTTGAAATTATAGAAAAATCTGTAGTGATTTCAGATGGAGCTAGTGATGGAAAACATTTTTAAATTTTGAGTCAAGATCATATAATGTGTAGGCAAATAAAAGAAATTGAGATATGATGGGTGGAGTCTAACTTTTTTTGTTTATCTTCCTATAAGAGGAACTTGGAGAAATTGAATTCCATCCACTTTTAAGCTTCCTATGTATTGATAAAGAAATTCTAAATGTAATTATTTAGTGCTTTGCATATAAAGTAGAATCTATAACTATGTTTTCCTAAGAAAATTTTCACAGAATCATAGAAAATTGACAATTACTCAGGTGTCTGAGTTGCCGAGTGGCTGTAATTGCATATATGAATCATCTAAATGGGTGAATTTACATGATTCTAAATCACATACATTTGTTCATATACATATGTTCTTCAAATGTAAGCTCAGTGTTATCACTCCAGCATCTAATAAGCCCTGGATATGGACTATGCTGCTAAACTAGAATTGTCAAATTTAAGCTACTCATTTTGCAAATTAGGAAAACGGAAATCTCAAAGGCTGAGATTTTCCAAACACAGTTGTAAAACATGTGGTCCTTTAGGATAACAAATTAAATGTTCTAGATGTCAGAGGGGAAAAAAAAAAACTCTGTGTAGACGAGGACCAAATTCCAAGGAAAAAATCTGAATCAGTACGTTGAGGCTTAGAGCAGCAAAAAAAGAGCACAACACCTAGTTCTCCAGGAGGGCTTTCTGCACACTCATCTCTTCAATACTTGTTGTCTGATAAAATTATTCTTTGAAAGTACCCCCAACTGTGTCTCAGAATGGCTGTGATTAATGAGGGGAACCAATCATATCACATAGCTGAGATGTGTGTCCTCTGTGTTGGACTTTCCTAATATAAAGTTATGTCTAGAAAGTTGAGTTTATTTATATTTGCTTTCTAGTTATTGAATTCATTACCTGAATGTTTGCAGATAAACTGTTTTTCAGAATCCTCTCAAGCAAAAATTCCAGAATCTAAGTTCTGAAGGTGGGACATGGGCAGAAATGAGGGATTGACACAAGAAGTAGTCATGGAAAGAGTAGGGTTGAAAATAGTTATCATAAGGGCAAAGGAAAATACTAGAAGGAAAAGACGCTAAGAGCTCTTTCTTCTGATATGTATCCCTCACAGTTCCAGTGTGGAAAAGCACATTTAATACTTTTTGGCAGTAGGTCCCAGGAGAGAAGGACTTTGGAAAGAGATAGAATTGGCAAGACACAAACCATCCTAAGGAGAGGAGAAAGGAGAAAGAACAGAAGAGAATAATAAAAAGTGGAGTAAGAAGATGGATGTGGCGTGGAGAGCCCTAATCTTAATCTGGAGTTTTCTTTCTTCTTGTTTGTGACATAGAGAACTTTGGGCAAGATTTGGTAAAGGTTTTGGGTCATTTCTCAAGGAGCTACTTAATCTGCACTAATTAAGTTCATATTACATAGATTGACATTACAGTGACACCAATTCTGGCTTTGTGAGAATGTCCAGTTCTTCCTAGTTTCCTGCCCTCTTCTTAACTCTTAAACCTGTCTAGAATCATAAGTGGCTCTATGGTACTGTGCAGAGTCCACTGAGCCTCTACTAGTGAACGGTGATTCCAAGAATGTGTGCTCCATCCCATCAGATCTAGTTGTATTTGAGGGGCAGGATAGTGTAGTAGATGGGAGGAAAAGATCTGGAGAAATAATGCTCATGTTCACGTGGCTAGGTTAAGATGACTCTGTTTGAATGTGGACAGGTTACCCATGCTCTGTTCTCAGTTTTCTAATCTGAGAAAAAAGAAAAAAAAGAGAGACTAAAAGTACTCCAAGGATTTGTTAAATTAATCCATGCAATATGCTTAAAAGAGACCATGGATTATAACATGTTTCAAATGTGTGCTGGTTAATAATCTTACCCTCTCCAGGAGGAAAGAAAGCTACATTCTGTCTCTGGAACTAAGCACACTCCTGGCTCCAGGAGCCCTGCTAGTGTTCCATCATGGGCCCTGTACACTAGACGGTCTTCCTTTAACAACAGCTCTGAGGCTTGGATATTCTATAGGGTAGGAAATTGATGCAATCCAAAATCAAAGTGCTTTCTTGAGGATTACTGCCTCTGTTTCTTCCAGGGATCTGAACTGGTGGGAAGATTTGACAAACAACAAACAAACAAAACACAGTTTCTAGATGCTCTTTACTTTGCCTTTATCTCCAAAAGGACATTTTAACTTTCAAAAATAAAACTGGATGTGTAGTGGTTCACATTATGGCCAACCCACCCAAAATTATTCTGGCTAAATCAAAATGTATTTCCCCTACCCAGGCCTCCCACTACCCAACTCCTAGGATAAGGCATGACAGATATAGTTAAGAAACAAGTAAAGAAAACATAACAAGATATCTCTATAATGCTTTAGATAAAATTCCATTGAATAAAGTTAAATTCATCTCTAAATTAGGGTGTATGTTCTTCATATTTATTAGAATCCTTTGGAGAAAGTCTCCATGATTCATTTTGGAATATTTTCTTAAGCATTTTTTCTGACAGGTCAGTCTTAACAGCCTGCCTAGAAAAAGAAGTTTCCTGAGCAGTGTTTCCTATAAATTCTCTTCAAATTTTTCCTACAGAGAAAATTCCCTAAGACAATATTTCTGTAAATAAAATCATATTCTCTTTGCCAAGAATCATCATTCTGGAAAAATAAAATAAAATCTTAGCAACAATCTTCTTCTAAGCCTTAGAATCTGAGGGAATATTCTAGTATATATAGTAGTCAGTATAACATATTTAAGTGGCTTCATCCTACTTATGGCATATGATTAAAGTATTAAACAATATCATTTGAAGGTTATAAAGTCATTTTGGGAGTAGCATTTTTTAAGTTTAAAAAGATCCAAATACACCCTAAATGTGTGTGTGTATGTGTGCATGTGTGTGTGTGTACCCATGTGTTGGTATTTGATACATATCTAAGTTTACTGACTATTGTAAGTCAGGCTTGATCTTTCGAGTCAGACTGAATTAAATTCCAATGCTGACCTTGCTACTCATTATCAGTGTGTTCTTTCTTAAGCCACTAAATTTCTGTAAGTCTTAGCTTTTTCACCTGCAAAATGGTACACCTAAACAAAGTTGTTTGATTTATGGTTGATATATATGATAAAATATATAAAGTCTTCTATGTATTGCCTTTCCTATACCAAGTACGCAAATGTAAGCTAGCTATTTATTTATTTTTACATAATTACTTCAAACAGAATCAGAAAAATACTGTCTTTTGGACAATCTTAGCAAAGAATATTGTGCAAAACAAAAGGCAATTTAGATGACACAAAGTTTTATTCCACCCTTTAAACTTCTTGCGGTCTTAACTGTGAATAGACCAGTTTTGATTAAATACAAATATTTTTTCAATTGTGTGTCTTTACTTTGGATACTAAGTTATCCATATATGGTATTTCTGAACCGCATGAAAGCCTTTCTATCAAAAATTCGCCTCCAAATTTCAACCTTTATAAATATTATAAGCACTTCTTCATTTAAAGGAATGATGCTCTATTCAAAGTCATTTTATCAGGCATGAAATTGTTGAATTAGCTTTAAAAGTCAGGCCAAATGAAAGAGGGAAGAAGGTAATCAGAGAGAACAGTTCATTAGCTCATGAGAAAGAGCAGTTAGTGTTGTCATGTCTGGGCCGAGACAAAAATTGGTCAGATTGTCCTGCCAAGGAAATGTCATGGGAAGGAATTATATTGTCCAGGAAAGAGTCCTAAGAGGAATGTTCCCTTAAAGTCCATGCTAAAATCCACTATTTTGGGTATAAGACTGTACGCCACTAAAATGAAACTGTTACAGCTGTGACATTTTACCAATAAAAGCCATAAAGTTCTACCACTAGTGACATACTCCAGTTTGATCATAGGTAGCCTGAAAGTATCGAGGGGAATGAGTGTTGAGCAACAATTATTTCTAGTTTCCATGCCATTAGTCTCCCCCAAACCCAGAATTTGGGATCTGTATTGGACTGTTCTGAAATTTTCCCTGAAATACTCTTACTAGCCACCCAAGGAGCCCTGGATGAGCTCTTCGAAATTACAGAATTGGACTCCCAGAGATGGGATTAGTCTTGGGTTTGGCTGTTCTTTATTGAGCTAAGCCCAGTTGAGTTTGAAACCTCTTGGGTGTGACAGTGACTGCACATCATCAGTGGGATATAAACACTTTGAGCCAATGGAGATGGAGTTGATGGAGATCTATTCTGGATTGCCTAAGGCATAATCTCCCAAGTGCCTGAGAAATAGCAGCTGTCTTCTTGAAAACCAATGCATTATGGGTGAAGAAAGAAATGAAAGAACCCAAACAGCTGGTCCAATGCATTCATCTTTGTGACGAGACACCACAGTTGTTTCTAGGTTGAGAATTAGCTTTTGGGAAAATTCCAAGTATCCAGAGGTGATTGGAAAGGAAATGTGATGGAAGCTCATTGTGTAATGGAATAGAGCTGCCTGGGTGGGACGGGGGCAAGACATAAGCATCTCATAATTTTCTAAGACAAGGTATAGAAGTTTGGGAAGTTGGTAGATTGCCTGCTTTCATGGTCCCAATCAATGACTATCTATGTCTTTTGTGATGAGAACTTGAAGCCACTTCATAAAGAAATGGAATCTATATTCTCCCCTCTTGAATCTTGGTACTTTCTCTGGTCAGTACACTATGTCAGAAGTAAGTGTGTGCCAATTCCTACTCTAGCTCTCAAGAGGCCTTTTGAATTTCCACTTGCTTTCTTGGAAACTTGAGCCTTAGCCGGAGAACAAGTCTGGGATAGTATCCAGAAAAAAGGTTAACATAGCAGGTCCGAGAAAAGACCTGCTTGCAAGATGGGCCCTGAGCTGGCATCTGAAAACTTGAATTTCTCGAATGTTCCCACCACCCTAACTGATAACAGTGGCTCATTGTGCCTAAAAATGTTTGTGCAAACAATATGGTTTATGCTGAACACCTGCTTTTGTTCTGAGAGTCTGGAATTTTGGTACATGCCAGGCAGAGGGTGCTTACTTAACCAGCCCCTCATACAAACCTCAGGTGTTGAATCACTAACAAAATTCCCTTGTAGACAACATTTCAGATGTGTTGTCACAATTCATTGCTGGAGGAATTAGGCACAGCCTATGTGATTCTACTAAGAGAGGGCTTCTGGAAGCTTGCACCTGGTTTCCTCAGGAATTTGCCCCAAAAGTCTTTGCTTTTGTTGATTTTGCTTTGTATCCTTTTGCCGTAGTAAATTATAGCCATGGGTGTGACTATATGCTGAGTCCTATGATTTCTCCTAGTGATCATTGAGTCTGGGGAGTGGTCCTGGGGACCAGCTGATTGAAGATGGCCTCATGTGGCAACATTTCTCTACTTCATGGGGCCTTTCATTCCTCAGTAGGCTAATTCAGTTGATGGCCAGATATGTGAGTGAATCCCAGATGAACACCCAGAGGTGGGAGCAATTTTGGATATGTTTGCTATTTAAGTGAAGAGTCTACTGTTGGCAAGCCAAGCCCAGGAAGTATCAGTAGTCCTCATCCAACCCATTAATTTGTGAGAAGTAGTAAATGATTGTTGTTTTAAGACAACAAGTTTCAGGATAATTTGTTATTTAGCAATAACTAACTGATCTAAGAAGCCTATGAATTAAGTAGAAGATAACTGAAAGTCTCCAGAACAGAGATTAAAACTTGGCTGGCAAAGGAAACAGTTGAAAAGTTCTTGGTTTGAAGAATATATAAATCCTTTGCACATTACTCAGTAGGTGAACTAAAAGAGACATTTGAAACCAAAAGAATGGAATTGGTTTTTAATGTCACAAAAAACTGAGCTCCATAAGTTGACATGGCAAATGTGAATTCACTTTTAATCAGGGCATAGGTGTAAATAAGACCTTCTTTGACCAACTATTTAATTTCATATTGCCTCCAGCTTTGACCATGAAGCCTGGCTTTAAAGATAGCCATCCTTAAAGGCTGGGCAGTGTTTTGGGGTGACTTTAATAGGTACTAATATCTAAAAATTATCTTTGGTTCTGTTTTGTTGATGCATTATCAGAATAAAAGAAATCCAGGGCTTCCCTGGTGGCGCAGTGGTTGAGAGTCCGCCTGCCGATGCAGGGGACACGGGTTCGTGCCCCCGTCCGGGAAGATCCCACATGCCGTGGAGTGGCTGGGCCCATGAGCCATGGCCGCTGAGCCTGTGCGTCCGGAGCCTGTGCTCCGCAACGGGAGAAGCCAGAACAGTCAGAGGCCCGCGGACCTCAAAAAAAAAAAAAAAAAGAAATCCAAACTATGGTTCTTTCATTTGATACCAATGGATTGTATAGTGGGAATCAACTGATGTTCACCGTTCAGTAATTTCTAATGTTATTTTGAAGAGGAAATGCTTGCATTCTTATGAAATCATTCTGCCAAAATTGAGACTAAATGAAAAGAATAGTAGCATTCTCTCATTTGTTATTTTGAAGTGGATCAAAACTGTGTATTACACCAATATACCATTTTAAATTACTTTAAAATGGGAAGAAAGTGGCTAATCATTATCAATCAAAGTACTCGTGAAATAAAAATATATTGTAAAAACTGTAAACACAGAGCC
Organism: Delphinus delphis; assembly: GCF_949987515.2. Taxonomy (NCBI): domain Eukaryota; kingdom Metazoa; phylum Chordata; class Mammalia; order Artiodactyla; family Delphinidae; genus Delphinus; species Delphinus delphis. The sequence goes on from NC_082686.1 coordinate 17,920,336, forward strand.
TGATAAATATCACTGCTGCAAATCAAAATGAGGGTAACAATTTCAATTTTTTCATGGAAGATATATTTGCTGTATAGTTTTGAAATCTGGGAAAAGCTATTAAACTCATAGCATCTCATACATTTTATAAGAAGCACTCTTGACACTAAATTAACTAAGAAAAATAAATAGTAAACTTCCTGGATTCACTTAAATGTGATTTCTCATAATTGAATTATTTCATGTAGATTAATTATACTTAACTTCATATCAACAGTTCATTTTGACCCAGCACATTAAACGTATATATTTTCTGCCACAGATGTATAAGGGATGAATTAGCAACCACTGAAAACCACATTGGTGAGGCTGTTAGGGAGTACATTTCAAACTAATGGAGCAGAATTCTTAAATTACAATAGCCTCCAAGTATATACAATTTTCTGTATTTTAGTAGATGATTTTTTCCTGGTCTGTATCACATGAACTAGATAAAATTCAGCTATTTTGTAGTTGTTGTTTATTTTACTTATTTCTTTCCTAATAAATTATTTATTAGATACCCCTTACCCCAGCTATCAAACTGGACACTTAGTTTGGCATCAAATATGTGGCTTGTTAGCTCAGCTAGTTAGTAATGTGTGCTACTATCAGTGCCAACGACAAGAATTTCTTCCTTCAAAGTCAAGTAACCAGGAAGAATCTCTTCACAGGAGCAGCTGAGGAACCATCATAGCAGAACTAGAAATATGTATGTAGTCTGTCCTCTTTTTGTCAAGGCAGAATCAGGTGCCATCACATTGGTGAGGACAGGTAGATTAGGTGGATAGATAGCACTTAATTAAGACTAACTTCAAAATAAACCTCAAGCTACTGTTACCCCAAGTCCTCTGTTCCACCAGCTCATGCAGTTTAAGCTCTCATTCATGCTGGAAATGAATGGAAATGGTCAGGATGAGGATGGTTAGAATTTAACAAATGCTTAAATTGGTGCGCACTGTTCCCTGTCATTGATTCAATATTTCTTTCTCGATCTCAGAGTGTTACTCTTTTTCAAGAATTAAGGAAGAAAATCATACAACTCTATGTCATTTTGGAGAGTCTTAAAAAACAGAAATCAATGCACGTACACAGAAAGAAAATTATGCAAATTTAGGGAAAGAAGTACATGACTGTATAGCTCTTTTATCTCTTTTATAAAACATGAAAATATCTGCAGTGCATTTAAGACATAATAACACTATTGCGTGTTAGAGTTTTTTCTCCAAGAAACAGAAATCTGTAACTACTACTACTTGTGACCACAAAATGTAGTATCACAAAGTTTTTGTGCATTAGCCCAGGATAAATACATAATTATAATAGACTAAAGAGGAATTACAGGGAAGATGGCAGTTTGAGAATCACTCTTGCCCCACTCTCTCCTGATTTCCCATGGAAGAAACTTAATTGTAAATGAAAGAAAAGTCACTCTTCAACTGAGAATCATGAACTTTTTGTTTTGCTTCGTTTTGTTTTGTTAATTTCCTTCTTAGGTACTTGAGGTGATACACATTCTGAAAGTTTAATCTAGCCCAAGGTAAATGTGATGGTTAATTTTATGTGTCAATTTGGAAGGTGCCTCTGGTTGAGACTGACATTTATATGGTGAAGATGTGAGTAAGCAGATTGCCCTCCATAATGTTGATGGGCCTCATCCAATTAACTGAAGGTCTGGAGAGAACAAAAAGACAGGCCTCCCTGCACAAGAGGGAAATTCTCTAGCAGACTGCCTTCCGCTTTCATCGGCACCTTTAGCTCTCCTACGGGCCTACGTTATAGATTTGGATTTACCAGCCTCAGTAAATACATAAGCCAATTCCTTGTAATAAATCTCCTTCTATATACGTATGCATCTTAATGTCCCTGTTTATCTGAAGAACCCTAACTAGTACAGATTTGGTATCAAGAGATTATAGAAGAACAGAACATTAAGGATGGCCTGACAGAACGAGTAGATATAAATGGGTTCTTCAGAGCTTTATCCAGACCTGTGTGCAACTCACTAAATGATGACCTTCAAAATATGGAAGGTCTGTCATGGACCCCACATATGTGGCAGTAGTAGGTTTCAGGCTTCCGTTGAAAACATAAATAGGAACAATTAAGTTGACATTGCACTGTGTAACAAGGAGTCGAATGTTAGAATGTCTGGTGTGTTGAGTCCATTATTCTGAGCCCTTGGTCAACAAGGGTCACTGACTTTCTCCCTAGGGAAGCATGAGCCACTTTACCACCTGTGCTTCTCCTATGTATCTTTCTGAAACTAATGAAATGAGCTGGGCACGGCACGATAGTTCAGCCATTTTCCAAAAAAACTTCTTAAAGCTTGGAAAGCCCATATATGACACGTATTTTATTTCTCATTTTAAATTACCCTGGTTCTTCTGTCCATTCTTGCTCACCAAGAATAGCCCAAATAGTCCAAATGATAAAAGTCCTGCAATGTTCAAATCCTCACAGTTTAAAGTTGAACCACTTGCCATTATTACATTCATGTAAAAAATGTCTCATCAATAGATTCTTCTTTTTCTTTGAAAAAGTTAAAGACTTATGATTCTGGGCAAGTGACAGCATTGGTAGAGTCATGGGTTTTGGATCTCCCTGAATCCCCACGTGAAACTAGAGAGAGCAACTAGATTGCAAATCTCAAATCCCAGATACAATCCTCTCAACAAAAGTGTCAAGGTAACCCCAAAACTCAAGCAAGTGAAAACAAACTTTTAACAGGAACAAGAGTTCAGGGTTTCAGCAGCTGTGTTGGAATAAAAGGAAAGAAAAGAAGGAAAGATTTGTGTTTGCCTTACCTGAGAAGAGAAAAATTTGAAAATAGTGAGCAGGAATTTACCCAGAAGCAATGAGGGCCATTTTGCAAAGAGCAGCTAAAATTCAGAAGGGATTTTTGTTTTGTTTTATTTTGTTGTTTTCTTTTCTCTTCTCTTTTAATTGAAGTATAGTTGCTGTACAATATTATATAAGTTACAGGGGTATGATATAGTGATTCACAATTTTTTAAAGTTATACTCCATTTATAGTTATTATAAAGCATCTGCTATATTCTCTGAGTTGTACAGTATATCCTTGTAGCTTATCTTATACCTAATAGTACGTATCTTTTAATTTCCTACCCCTATTTTGCCCCTCCCCCTTCCCTCTCCCACCTGTCACACTTGTCAGACTGACTATTATCATCAAAAAGAAAACAAATAACAAATGTTGGCGAGGACGTGGAGAAAAGAGAACACTCGTACACTGTTGGTTGGGAATGTAAGTTGGTGCAACCACTGTGGAAAATGATATGGAGGTTTCTCAAAAAACTAAAAATAGAACTACCATATAAGCCAGCAATTCCACTCCTGGGCATGTATCCAAAGGAAACATAAGCATTAATTCAAAAGATACATGCACCCCAATGTTCATAGCAGCATTATTTATGATTGCCAAGATACTGAAACAAACATGTCCATCAACAGTTGAATGGATAAAGAAGATGTGGTATATATGGAATACTACTCAGCCATAAAAATAGAATGAAATTTTGCCATCTGTGGCAACATGGAGGGACTTGGAGGGTGCTATGTTAAGTGAAATATGTAAGAACAAATTTTTTTTATCAATAGTGAGAGCCCAGAGTGTAGTAGTCCATCATAAAAAGATAAAGGGGCTGGAGCGACCTGGCCTTTGAGATGCACCAACCTAGGGCCCCTTCCAGGACGGGGTCCTCCACTGAAGAGAAACAGATGAGAGTGGAACAAAAATTGAGTAGCATCCTGATAATGGAGGAGGAGTCAAAAGATCCAGATAAAAGCAAGAGGGGGACAGAGACAAGAGTTCACAAAAAAGCAAGTGACTGTATAAGGAAACACCAAATGAAGGAGCTTGGGAAGTTAGAAAAGCTATCTTAAACCCTGTCTCCTTTAAAAAGTTTAGAAAAACAAAAATCATTTCACATAAAAATAACAGAAAGCTATCAAAGTCAAATCTTATACAAAGATGTTTTGAGAAAAAGGAAAAAAAAAACCAACTGTGTAACATCCGTACACACAATGTAAGCATATTTGATAGACACATTCAAAAACTGATCAAAACCATAACTTACTCTTTCAAAATAAGCTAGAAAACTTGAAGAAAACAATTCAAGTATGAAGGACAACATAAATCAGACAAAACTCAGGTAAATATTAGAAATATGAGACAATATTTAAGACAAAGTTTGAAAAACTTTGAGGAATTATAAGAATGAACAAATGAAACTGTTAATGACTTATGAGAGAGAAATGGTAATGAATAAAATTTTAAAATAAATGAAGAAATAGGTTAAAAGGATTTAAAAGAAAGTAACAAATACTGAACATAGACAAAGAAGATTAAAATATGGATAACATCAGTCTCTGAAGAAGAACAAAACAAGAAAATACAGCAAATACTAGTAGATTTAGATCTAGATAAACACAGTTTACTACATAGAGACATGGATATGATGGAAATAGTAGCTTTTATCTTTGTATTTTTATTTCCTAGCTATTAATGACCAGCATTAATTTGATACCAACCACAGCATATTTGTTAAATTCTTTTACTAATCTGCTAATTTTTGGCAATCCATTTGGGCATTCTCTATCAACAGCCATGAAAATTGCTAATACTACAACTTTATGCCTTCTTTACCAATTCTTATAAAGTTTTTGAAATATATAACATTATATTAGTTTAGGCGTACAACATATTGATTCAATATTTGTATATATTGTGAAATGATCACCTTAATAAATCTAACAACACCTGTTAGAAAATCAAATTGTGTATTTAAACATATTAACAGATCAAAGAGGTAAAAAGTATGTGATCATGTCCATAGATGCAGAAAAAAGTATTTAATAAATTTAACATTTATGTATAATAAAAGTACATATTAAACTTGGGGCATGAAATCTTATTACTTTTGTGATACATTTTTACACTTATACATTTTTTCCAGGTATATTCACTGGCTTTATTACAGAATTAAATACATGAGACTGTAGTGGATTTCCTTGTTTTGTTCCAGATTTAAAGGGAATGCTTTTAATGTTCCATAATTAATATTTGCAGTAGTTTTAGATTCCCTTTAAAAGTTAAAGAAGGAAAACATAGGCAGAACACTCTATGACGTAAATCACAGCAAGATCCTTTTTGACCCACCTCCTAGAGAAATGGAAATAAAAACAAAAATAAACAAATGGGACCTAATGAAACTTAAAAGCTTTTGCACAGCAAAGGAAACCATAAACAAGACGAAAAGACAGCCCTGAGAATGGGAGAAAATATTTTCAAATGAAGCAATTGACAAAGGATTAATCTCCAAAATTTACAAGCAGCTCATGCAGCTCAATATTAAAAAAAACAAACAACCCAATCCAAAACTGGGCAGAAGTCCTAAATAGACATTTCTCCAAAGAAGATATACAGCTTGCCAACAGACACATGAAAGAATGCTCAACATCATTAATCATTAGAGAAATGCTAATCAAAACTACAATGAGATATCACCTCACACCAGTCAGAATGGCCATCATCAAAAAATCTACAAACAATAAATGCTGGAGAGGGTGTAGAGAAAAGGGAACCCTCTTGCACTGCTGGTGGGAATGTAAATTGATACAGCTACTGTGGAGAACAGTATGGAGGTTCCTTAAAAAAGTAAAAATAGAACTACCATATAACCCAGCCATCCCACTACTGGGCATATACCCTGAGAAAACCATAATTCAAAAAGAGTCACGTACCAAAATGTTCATTGCAGCTCTATTTACAGTAGCCAGGACATGGAAGCAACCTAAGTGTCCATCGACAGATGAATGGATAAAGAAGATGTGGCACATATATATAATGGAATATTATTCAGCCATAAAAGGAACAAACTGAGTTATTTGTAGTGAGGTGGATGGACCTAGAGACTGTCATACAGAGTGAAGTAAGTCAGAAATAGAAAAACAAATACCGCATGCTAACACATATATATGGAATCTAAAAAAAAATTTTAAAAAAAGGTCATGAAGAACTTAGGGGCAAGATGGGAATAAAGATGCAGACCTACTAGAGAATGGACTTGAGGATATGGGGAAGAGGAAGGGGAAGCTGGGACAAAGAGAGAAAGAGAGAGTGGGAAAGAGAGAGTGGCATGGACATATATACACTACCAAACGTAAAATAGATAGCTAGTGGGAAGCAGCAGCATAGCACAGGGAGATCAGCTCGGTTCTTTGTGACCACCTAGAGGGGTGGGATAGGGTGGGTGGGAAGGAGAGAGATGCAAGAGGGAAGAGATATGGAGACATATGTATATGTAAAACTGATTCACTTTGTTATAAAGCAGAAAATAACACCATTGTAAGGCAATTATACTCCAATAAAGATGTTTAAAAAAAAAAGTTAAAGAAATTCTTTTCTGCCAGCTCCATAAAAGAAATTGAGGAGATTTCCTTACTGTTTGTCCTTTTAGAGATTTTGTGTAAGAATATAATTGTCCCTTAAATGTTTTGTAGAACTAGCCTAAAAACAGTCTCACTAGTTATTTTATTTGTGGGAAAGATTGCAAACACAAATTCAGCTATTTAAATTATTTTTAGAATCTTTTATGTCTTCTATTTCTTCCTGAGATATTTTAAGATCATATGCACACAAATACACGTAGACATGGTACATATATGTAAATATATGTATATACATATGTACATCCACATATGATTGTACATTTCATTTACCTTTTCAGTTGTTTCAGCATAAAGTTATTCACAAGAGTGTTTTATTATCACTTTAGTCTTCACTGAGTCTGGTTATGTACACTGCTTTGATCTCTTGAACTGGGTTTTTATTTGTTTGTTTGTCTGCATATTCTCTATTATTTTCTTGACTAAACTCCCATACTAATTTTATCGGTATTTTTTTTTAAACTTTTTTTATCCTTCGCATTTTATCACATTTGTGCCTTAAGTTTTGCACTTATCTTGTTCCTATTTTTGCTCCTATCTCATATTTCTACTCTCTTTGGGTTTAATCTTTTATTCCTTGTCTAACTCAATGATTCTCAACTGGAGGGAGCATCACCTACGTAGAGACACGTAGAAATGTGTGGAGGCATTTTGTTTCCACCTTGACTCTAGAGAGCTGTTGGTACTTAGTGGCTGATGTTTATCCAGCAGTATGTGGAACATTCCTGTTCAATAAAGAATTCTTCTTCCCTAAAAAACAATAACAAGAGCTTTGGTTAGGTTTATCTATTAAAGGCTTAAAATTCAGAGTATTTACATATTGTTCAGGACATATTGGTCTTTTTTGTTATACTTTTCTAACTTTAAGTTACTATGTATGATGAAACTATTTTTAAGCCAAAAAAGGAGTTACAGACTCACTAGGGAGAGTGTTTTATAAATAGACTATGAAGATCATAATGTGAAAAGACTGTGATATTTGAGACTAATAAATTTTGGGATGTGTGCTCTGGTGCATGCATATAACTGCTCATATAACTGAGCTATTAGATCAAATGACAGACGCATACTTCATGTATGAAATCCACAGGGGGCTTTTAAAACAAATGTAGGAGATGCCCTCCTGTGTTTGATTTTTCTGTGGTAAAGTACATTTAAGGAAACTGTCTTCACTTCTTAACCTAATTTTTTGATAGTCTATGAAAAATGAAAACATTGTTTAACATTTATTAGGTGTCTACAAGGTATTATTGTATGTTTAAAATACAATTTCTGTTTTCTAAGAAATCATTTTCCTGTGATTAGAATGACTTTACTTTTTCTCTCTGCTTTGATTTCACTTTAACATTGTGAAAAACAAATGTTCCATTGAACAATTAATATTTGAATTCAGCCACTTTTTTTACTGGAAATAATAGATACAGCTGTGGACAAAGAAACCTGTGCTTGCAATGTATTATATAGATTCAAAAGTGTTTTCAAGCAAAACATTTCCCTTGTTTCTCAAAATAATCCTGTGAAGTATGTAAGTTAAGTGTCTATCCCTGTCTTTGGGATGTAAAACACTGGAGCCCTGAACCTCAGCAACACCTTGGAACCAGACCACAAGTTCCTTAGAGTCCAGTAGAAGGGTTGGACCTGAACCTGGCCCCAGGCCTTCACACACTAAAGGATGAGCTTGACCTATGAGGCTTGACAGTTTTCTGAGCCAGTGTTTGTGACTCGTGGCCTGACACATGACCTTTCTCTACAGAATAGAATACTAGAAATTGGAACGAACCTTGAAAAATCTAGACATTATCTATAACAAGTATCATATATATATATATATCATGTATGTATTATATACATACATACATGTGTGCATGTATAAGTGTCTATGTATTACCTTATCTCTATAAGCTGGCATTTATTCAAATTGAAATTATCAAGTTTTTACAAAGGCAATTCTGATAAGGAGAAAATTTTTAAGTATTTAATGTTTAAATATAACTAAATACTAGAAACACTTGGCTATTTCAGCCTTCCCAAATTAGGAAACATCTTAAATCCAAATACCAACAACTTCTGATATCTTCGTATTCTAGTAAGTGCTAGGATGATTTACAAAAAAGAGGGACGGCTATGAAGACATATTACTCGTGGCTATGTTACTAAAATCTTCGATCTGATTGGTTTGAGGAATCAAAGAAAGTTGGGAATTCACTGAACTGTCTCCAAAATTATCTTAAGCGCTGAAATGGAATGGGTGCCCTTTTCATTTTGTGAAATGAATTTTCCATGTTCTTATGAAATGGATGATCTTTTGATTGTATTAATGTGATGTCTTTTGTGATTCTGGAATAATAGGTCTGGTCAACAGATCATCTAGTCTCTGAGTTTAAGACCAAACTGGTTAGACATGAGGGGAGAACATATGAAAGAATCTGCAGACAGAAAGGGAAGACAAAAGTGTTGCTGGCTGTGGTGAGGTGACATTTGATACCTCATGAAAAACTACTTCCTTGCCATTTGGAAGGAAGTATCCATGTTCTTTGCCTTGTTGACTGAACACAGATTTCACCTCATTGGAAACGTTCTTAACAGACTCTTTAGAGCAAGAAATGGATAAAAGTCTTATCTTAACCAACTGTAGCTTTGAGTGCTGTCTGCTGCTCTGATGACTCAGAAACACCTGCAGGGCGAGTGTTGCTGCTGCTTGCAGGCTGCAGAGCAGGAAAGTATCCCTGCATTCTCTAGAGGGCTCAGAGCACTACCTTTGTATCTTTCTGGCTGAAAAATATGCCTTGTGTTTTGTTGTGTATCTGGTGAGGCATGTTGCTTTTATTCTGTGTTAGTGGCTGTGATAGACTTTTTTTTTTTTAATCTAGTCTGAATGAACCCTTTGTCTCTTTTCCGCTAGATAGTGTAATAGGTAAAATATGTATTTGTTGACTTAAAAAAATAATTAGATGAGGTCATGAGACTCATGAAGTTTGTACTTATCAAGGCATGAAATATGACCACATAGATAATCTACCCTTGCTCTGTCCCACGCGGCTAATTCAGGTCACCTCACTGAGTGGGATCATTAGAAGTAGAAGGTGTGCATTTGGTACATTCCAAAAACCCACCTCTTCCCACCACCCCTTTCCCCCAGCCCCGTCTATCAGCACAGCGTGTAAATCTCACACTATTTGCTGGCCCCAAATAGAAAACCTAAACTCCTCTTCCTGCTGAAGACCCACTTTTCCCTTTCATTTTTCCATTGCTGGCTCAGGCTAGTAAGTAGGGATGACGAGGGAAGAGAGATGAACTATGAAGAGATATATGTGAGGCCATGAGAGTGGATGGGTATGAATGTGTGTGTGTGTGTGTGTGTGTGTGTGTGTGTGTGTGTGTGAGAGAGAGAGAGAGAGAGAGAGAGAGAGAGAGAGAGATAAAGACAGAACAAGCTTAGAAAAACACTCTTGTCAGAAGAGTAATGTTAACGTTATTTACAACCTTTTAGAATAAATTGTATATAACTCTGAACTGCCATCTGAAACTGTTGATATAGTAAATGAATAAATAAATAAGCCTGTTTATCTCATTTGTTTATATTCTTGCTGTCTGGGTATTGTTTTTACTATCTTTTCTAGACAATGTCAACACCTTTGGAAACCATGTCTAAAATTATACCGAAACAGCAAATTTTGGTTTCACAAAGCATTGGACAAATCACAGTGATGTGTTATATATTAATAAGTCTTCATCTGTGTGTTACATTGAAAGTAACAGAATTCTATTTCCAGGGTACTAAAGCAGTGTGTTCGTGTGTGTGCGCACGCATGTGCGTGTGTGTGTGCGTGTGTGTGTTTGAAACTGACTCCCCCTTTAAAATGTTCATAGCTGTTTTTTTCATTTAATCAGTCTGGCAGTCTGATAAGGAGACAAATAAACAGAGTCACAATGACTTCTGGGAGGTCAGAGAAGGAGAATCCTTGAAAAACTTTTTAAAGGACTATCCAACTTAATAGTAGCAGCAATAAAAACCAAAAAATACAGGTATAATGCTTTGACTCTGAAAACTTTCCAGTTGGTAAACTCTGGACCCTGAACACTTACTAGTAGGTCACTGGAGGTGAATTTTCACATTTACCTATTACCAAGGTCCACATGACTCTGGCCTTTCCTCCAGCTGCCCCTGAGGCCATCCTGCTAGCAGACTCCATTTTGGATCCCTCGTCTTTATCAAAGGCCTGGGCCATGGATACAGGATTTGCTACAACAGTAGGGTCCACTGTGAAATGAAAATGAGAGGCCGCTTATTGAACAATTATTAAGTTCAAGGTGGTGAGCTTTGACCTTTTTAGTGGCGAGCCCTGTGTGACTCTGTGGGTCACACAACCATAAAACTGGCCTCATCTGGATGTTTTTACTGTTTTTCCACTTGATTATGTTCTAGTTAGCTCCTGACTCCTTTCTCAGTCATTGGTGACAAACCATACTTCATACTTGGAATACCAATTCCCTCAATACTACTCTGCTTCATCTCTTCTAATAAGAGTTCAGTCCAATCTCTGAATTACACTCGTTCATGGGTAGCTCTCAGTCAATGTTCACAGTAAGTCTCTTTGGCCTCCTAACATCCTATCCCAGTTCAGTTGCTAATGGGCTGGCCCACCAGCACTGCCTCTCCCCAACACTCTCCAATAGGAATAAGACAAAAAAGGACATTTGTTTCCATATGTTTTGCCATATCTGTCAATTTCCAGCCACATGCAAATCATGAAGGAAGTAGAAGAGGTTAGATTGGAAAAAAAAAACAAAACTGTGCAGATTACAGATTGCTTTGGCTGTCGGAATTTGCCTGAATCCTATTTTAAGTGAAAAACTTTTAGTCAATTCAATAATCTCCACTTGAAAAACAGTTTAGAGTTACCAAGTAGATACAGTCTGGATGTTTCTTTTTACTAATTGGAAATGAAAATTGTACTTACCAAGTACTTAATATATGCTAAAAACTTTAACACTCCATCCTGTTGTGTCCCTAACAATCTGGTGAGGTAAGTATTCATATTTTCCATTAGCCTGGAGGAGTATAATACCAAGTTTATGGATAATTCCATTGTTGGCAACAAAACTAAATTTCTTGAGCAGCCCCTATTGGAAAGCATTGGATGAATGGCTAGAGTTACCTCTAAGCCCCCTCCCTCCTCAGGGATGGCAACTTGGTCGCCACTCCCAGTGCCACCTGGTTTGGTGTTCCCTTTGTCATTGTCAGCACCTTCTGCTCTTGTTATCTTGACCTCCATGACCCAGCTGTGGTGCCCTGAGATTGGCAACTTCACAGTATAGTCTGATCTGCTCTGAAACTACATTGCCAGGGGTAGACCCTTTTACCTCTGAGGCTGGGTAGGAAGCAAATTCCATGATCCTTAAAGGCTGGGAACATATGGCAGGACTCACTCTCCTCCTTACCCTACAATTCAAATTCCTTTAACCTCTTAGAATCTCTGTGGTCTAAGGGTACTGACAGCATTTTCCTTTCCAGTAGAAAAGGGGGTTTCTCTTCCTCTCTTGTCCTTCCCCACCTTTCCATGAGGTGGGGGGGAGATTCATTCCGTATCCCCACCATATTGCTCTCATCTTCAACTATAAATTCCTGCATTCTTATTGATAATCACCAGATCACCTCCACTGCAGCTGCAGATTTGGTTCTTCTCTTTTGGAAATCCCTTTGCCATGCTACAGATGCTCAAGGTGATACAGATTTTAAACTGAGGGCACAAAATATAAGTTTGTGGCTGTATCCAATGTCCAAGCTTTTCAATTGCTCCACACTGGTTTTCACTTAAGAGTAGAGAGGATGCGCCAGACAGACTTTAAGGTAAACCCTAAGATCCCCATAGTCTGGCATTCACACCTTTGTATAATCCCCTCCACACACAGAGTGTGGGAGGACTCTGGGACTTGCCACAGTAGAATGTGGCAAAGGTGATAGAAAGTCACTCTCTTGACTAGGTTATGGTTTGTGGCATAGGTGATGGATGTCACTCTCTTGATTATCATACATCATATAAGACTTCATCCTGGTGGATGACTGGATCTGGAGTCTCTCTTTGTTAGTCAGGCTTCTCCAGAGAAAAATAACCAGTAGTGCATGTGTGTGTCTGTGTGTGTGTGTTGTGTGGATGGATAAATAGAGATTTATTATAAGGAATTGGCTCATCCGGTTATGAAGGCTGGCAAGTACAAACCTGCAGTGTGGGCTGGTAAGCTGGATACTCAGGAGAGCCTATGGTTCAGATGAAGTTAGAAGGCAGTCTGTTGGAGAATTCTTTCTTATTTGGGGAGGTCAATCTTCTTGAGAACAAAAAGACTTTATTTGATTAGACTAGGCTCACTCACATTATGGAAGTCCATCTGCTTTACTCAAAGATCACTGATTTAAATATTAACTTCATCTAAAAGCATCCTCCAGTTGAAACATACAATTAGCCATCATACTCCTTTTTTTTAAGTTTTTACTGCTGTGTAGTTGATTTACAATGTTGCATTAGTTTCAGGTGTACAGCAAAATGAGCCAGTTATACATATAGATATATCTACTCGTTTTTAGATTCTTTTCTCATATAGACCATTACAGAGTATTGAGTAGAGTTCCCTGTGCTACACAGCAGGTCCTTATTTGTTATCTATTTTATATATAGTAGTGTGTACATGTCAATCCTAATCTCCCAACTTATCCCGCACTTTCCATCATACTCTTCTATGCTCACTTCCAAGAACTGAGCTGTTATCAGTTCTACAGTCACAAGGAAATGGATTCTGCCTACAATCTGAGTGAACTTCTAGTGGACACTTCCCCAGCTGAGCTTCCAGATGAGAACCCAACTCTGGCCAACCCCTTGATTGCAACCTTGCAGAGGGTCTGGTTAAGCCATGCCTGCACTCCTGGCTCATAGAAACTGGGATAATAGATGTGTGTTGTTTTAAGCAACTAAGTTTGTGGCAAATCATTACACAACACAGAAAATAATGCAGAATATAATTTGTTATAAGCTAATTGTCTTTAAAGTATCCCCCATCTCCATTCCAGAAACAATCTTAATATTCTGTTTATCAAAGTTGTATATTTACTGGTCTCACATGACCTATAGTATATCATTATTATTAATAAAACCAGTGCAATTCTTTTATCACTTCTGCTGGTCCTAAAATATAATCATAATGTTCTCATATTTTCATATGGTTCTCAATGTAATATTAATAAAACCCATACATCAGTGTTTGATTATGCCTTTCCTATTTTTCTCAACTACAACATGGAGTAAAAAATGAGGAAACACACATAAGGGGACAGAATTCAACCTGATGATTGGAAAATGCTTTCTCATCTTTGTGCCTATAATCAGAGAGTTGAACCAGATGAGCCCTGCATATCTATTCTCTGGGATTCTATGACTCTTTGGATAAGCATTTGGCTCTATATCATCCTGCACCCAAGAAAATGAATTAATTCCAAAAGTCAGTCCCAGGCAACTGCAATATACAATACTGCATGCTCTCTCTGTGTCAGAAGGGTGGGGTTAGACTCAGTGGTGCTGTAGAAACTTGTGACACTATTGTACAGAGGTACACCACCACTCTGAGTTGCTCTGATTCTAAAGCTCTGGGCACATATTCACTTGCTGATTTTCATAATCCTAGGTAATTCTAATCTAAGAGCTTGTTTATGCATTCAACCCACAGGTTGGTTCTTTCGTTTTTGAAATAGAATTTGTCTGTGAGTCTTCCTTTCTACCTTAAATTTCTGCCAAAATGGGTGTAGGTTGAGCTCCTCCAGTCTGTTTCTTTAACCATGCTGACTCTTTCATGCACTAGGAAGCAAATAAAAAGCACTAGGAAGCTGACTCTTTCATGCACTAGGAAGCAAAAAAAAAAAAAAAAAAAAAAATTCAAAGCCATCACTGAGGCTTTGAAAGTGACCTGCTCACTTTAGCCTAACCTATGTCCTTCAAGATCAGAGATTTGCAAGGATACAGTTGGAGCACAGGCAGCATCTGCTTCAGTGGGAGATGTTGTCATTGAATTGGGCTCCACATTTCTGGTGGAAATTGGTCTAGGAGTGAGTGAGGCCACGTGCCAACATGTAACCATTAGAGATAAAGTGGCTGTAGTACCTGTGGTTAGCAGAAAGACCGTAGTGGTAACCACAAAGTTTTAAACTCAAGAATCTGTGGCAGTGGTTAAATTAATCATGAATTATTAAAACTGAATTAAATGGAAAGTATAATAAAGTAAGGCTTTGTTTTATCTAAGTAATTGAGAATATACAACCTCTAGATCTACTGAATGGAGAACAGATTTGAATCATAATGATAAAGAGACCCAGATCATTACCCAATTTCCAGAAAAAGATCCTAACAGCATAGTTTAAAAGAAAATCCCTAGACACCTTTGGCTCCCTGAAACATGAAGTAAGACCCATTATTGTGGGGAAGCTCATAGAATTCTGTTCCTCTTCACAAGATGAATAAACCAAAAACAATACTACATTCTTCAGAGATGAAGCTGTGGTAATTTCTATAACTCATCCTCGTTTAACATGATGTCATGTGCAGCTGGCAGATGTGACTTGGACCATGAAAGTAGATTTACCCTTAAATAAAAATGGATGGTATCTTAAACTGCAGTTGGATCCCAGATTTTGTCCTTTGACTGTAATAAATCAACACAGCTGCTATGCAATTATTGTTTCTCTAAATCTATCAGTAAAGTCCACCAGAGCAATTTCATTTGTCGGTGACAGCAGTGCATCTCCACTCTTCTGGTTAAGACTCCATCAGTTTTGTAGTGGAATAACTGAGGACATGGAAAGGAGATGTGACCCATGAGCCCCCCCACCCCAGCAAACTGGGGGCTGGCAAATAAGCCAGAACTGCAAACAGTCCTGATTGCTTTGAGACCCCCGGCAAACCGGGGGCCTACGAAGAAGAATTGAGTGCTTTGGGCACTGATTCATGAGATGTCCTCAGTATAATCAGAGTGGTGGGAACGCAAGGAAATGTCCTTGTGCTACTTCAGTATAATCGAAATAATGGTGGGAACTTTATGCTGCTTTTGCGCTCAAGGACGAAGCATGGCAGGTTCTCAAGAAAGCCAATTATTGCTTGTATAATTAATAAAAACATAGGTTGCTGCTTTGGCATTTCTGAAATGTTAAGAAAACAAGTCTTAAAGTGTAAACCTAGATAATGCTTTAATAAAAGCTACCACAGCAGGACAGACAGCGCTGTTTTGCCTGAGCGAGCGGCAGCCCTCTACTGCCCTGCTTCGGCACAATTCATCTCGTGTGATGAGCTTACTTTCGGCCCTGTCATAAGATAAACTACAACACAGTTTTATGACTCTCTGTTACTATTTACTTCACAAAGACCTTGATTGTCTCATCATCCCACAGAATATAGGCTGGTTCCCTTTATTGATGAAATAGGGTCTGGTGAGCAAGAAATAGCAGCTGCCCTTGGTTCCTTGGTAAGACAAATACAAAGTAGCATAGAATTTCACAAAAAATCAGAAGTCTGCCACTTTAGGGAAGTTTTAGAAGGTCCAGGGGGCAGGAGAAGATAAAAATATACCAATACAATGTGAAATAGAATTTATTCTATCTTGTACCCCTTTCCTCTAAGAAAGAGGCATAATGTTTTCATGCTTCCTTAGATTTCAGAGGCAAATAATTTTGGATGAGGTCTTGTGACCCATTTACCAGACATCCTGTGATTATGGCAGCTTTGAATGTGGGGACAGATCAAGAAAAGACTCTCCATCTGGGCCAGGCTAGAGTGCAAGCTGCTCTGCCATTTGGCTTCATAACCAAGCAGATAAAATAGTGTCCAAAGTATCTGTGACAGCTTAGGATGCTCAGTGGAGCCTGTGACAAACCTGGATAGGAGAATCACAGTGCACAAGATGAAGAACCCTAGGGATTTTGGAAAATCCATGATTTTTTTTTTTTAACCAATGCTAAAAATACTTTATTGCAATATAATTTATATATAGTAAAATTATAAGTATTAAGTGTACTGCCCATTAATTCTGACAAATATATACACCTCTACAACCATCACATAAAGATAAAGATCATGTTTTTCACTCCAGCAAGTCCCTTCTTACCCCTTTCCAGTCAAGTCCCACCACTTTAGACAACCACTATTGACTTTGATCACAAGAGATTATTTTTCCCTATTCTTCAGCATCATATACATAATGCAATCACACAGTCACATTATATATCTTTTGTGTTTGACTTCTTTGGATCAACAATATTTTTGAGATTCATCCTTGATGTGTGATCAGTAGTGTTTCACTGAGTGGTAGAGTTGGTCTTCTGTATCCCCAGGTTCTGCATCCATGGATTCCACCAACTGTGGATGGGGAGGCCAACTGTATTACATCACGGAAAAAATCCATGTTCTCCTCTGCAAATAAATATATTCTCTCTCTCTCTCCCTCTCTGTCTCTATCTCTATCTCTATAACAGCTCCTGGCTCACTACTGAGTCCTTGAGAGACTGAATTCCTGACCATGGGATATTACATGACCGAGTGACCTATGCTGACCATGATGAACTGGCTCCTGTATGATCCTCCAAGTCATAAAGCTGAGTGTGAATAAAGCAGTACTCTGTCATCAAGGAGAATAATAGTTAATAACAAGATCAGGATAAAGCCAGTTCTTAAGGCACAAGTATTTTTTTTATGAGCAACTGGTTCATACTTCCAGAGTTCCTATATCTACTGCTATACCATGTTTCTTTTATTCCACATTTATGGCTTAATTGTAAGCTCTCCACGACCAACTGATAGAGGAAGAAAAAATAATTGTGGTTTATAAATAGTTCAAAACTAAGGAAGACATAGAGTGCTGTGGGAACACAGATATCCTTGAGGAGCGAGAGTGGACAGAACAAAACTTTCAACTGGTTGTATATTTACATGAAAGGAAAGATGGTCAGAATTATGTATCTATAGTGATTCATGGGCAATAATTAATGGTTGATTAGATAGAAGGGACTTGGAAGGAAAGTACCATTATATTTCTTACAAAGATATCTGAAACATAACTGGAGGTGAACTTTTAAGGATATGCGCGTCTGGAGCCTGTGCTCTGCAACGGAAGAGGCCGCGACAGTGAGAGGCCTGCACACCGTGATGAAGAGTGGCCCCCGCTCACCGCAACTGGAGAAAGCCCATGCACAGAAACGAAGACCCAGGGCTTCCTTGGTGGCGCAGTGGTTGAGAGTCCGCCTGCCGATGCAGGGGACATGGGTTTGTGCCCCGGTCCGGGAGGATCCCACATGTCGCGGAGCGGCTGGGTCCGTGAGCCATGGCTGAAAAAAAAAAAGAAACAAAGACCAACGCAGCCAAAAATAAATAAATTAATTAACTAATTAAAAAAATAAAATAAAAAGAATATGCCAAGGACTTCCCTGGTGGCACAGTGGTTAAGAATCTGCCTGCCAATGCAGGGGAGAAGGGTTCAATCCCTGGTCCAGGAAGATTCCCACATGCCGCGGAGCAACTAAGCCTGCAAGCCACAAATATTGAAGCCCGGATGCCTAGAGCCCATGCTCTGCAACAAGAAAAGTCACCACAAAGAAAAGCCAGTGCACCACAATGAAGAGTAGCCCCTGCTTGATGCAACTAGAGAAAGCCCACGCACAGCAACAAAGACAGCACAGCCAAAAATAATTAATTAATTTTTAAAAGAAGAATATGCCCAAAGGAAAATAATTGTATCTCATGTAAATGCTCCCCAGAGGGAACTGACTGCATAGGACCTTCTCAATGAACTGTTGCACAAGATGATCTGTTCTGTGGATGTCATTATTTCCTTTCCCATGTCAGCTAGTGCCTGTGTGATGGGCTCATGAAAATGTAGCAATGATACCAGAATCAGAGGTTATGCAAGGGCACAACAATGTGAATTTCCCTTTCAAAAAGCAGATCTAACAACCACCAGTTCTGATTGTCCCAATGGCCAATAACAGACACCAAGATTGATTTCCAAAATCGGCACCATAACAAAATGAGAGCAGCTAGTTGACTGGTGGAAGTTTAATTATGTTGGATCTCTTGCATTATGGAAAGGGCTTCAGTTTGTTCTCACATTAACAGAGACTCATCCTGGATGTGGGTTTGCCTTCACCACTCACTATGTTTTTTCCATTGCTACCATCTGTTGACTTAGTCAATGCCTCGTTCATCATCATGTTGGCTCAGCACACCTAACAATATTCCTGATCATCATTCCTTTTACAGCAAAAGGACCAAGTCAATGAAACCCTGAGGGGTAGAGTCCACTGAAGAATCTAATAAAGTCCATATTTGCTCTCCAGATCATTTGCTTCTTCAAGATTGTCTTGGCTATTCATAGACCTTTACATGTACATATAAACATTATAATCAGCTGGACAAGTGTTATGGACTGGATTTTGTGTCCCCCCCAAAATTCATATGTTGAAGCCCTAAGTCCCAATGTGAAAGTATTAAGAGGTGGGACCTTTGGGATGTAATTAGGTTTAGGTCATGAGGGTGGGGTCCTCATGATGGGATTAGTGTCATTATAAGAAAAGATCAGAGTGCCCCCCTTCCTCCCCACCCCCTCCCCAGCAGCCATGCAAGGACATACAATAAGAAATGGCTGTCTGCAAGCCAACAAGAAGGTTTTTAACCAGAAACTGAACTGACCAGCCTCAGATCAGTCCTTGATCTTGGACTTCCCAGCCTCTAGAACTGTGAGAAATAAATATCTGTTTTTTTAAAGCCTAATTTTTATATAAATTCCTAGCAACAGAATCATTCTGTGTAAAAACTCTTACTATGTGTTGCCTAATTGCTTAGTGTCTTCCAATTACAGTTTCCAACTTCTGGGTGAGAATTACGGAGGTTGTCCACTTCTTTGAATATTCTACATGCTCCTGAAATTGATCACTCAGTGAAAGAAGATAAACTTCTGGATAAAGTGGTATAATTATGTCAGGAAAAACATAGGAAGCTATACATCTAAGCAAGAAGATTTCTACAACCACTTCAGGCTTGTTCAATGATAAGCTCAAGAGCAAGGAGACCCACAGCTCCTCACCCTTATTTCAGGCCACTTACTCTTTTCATATGTTTTACTATATTACTGAGAATGCTCCCAAGTTGTCACGAAATCTAAACACCTAGCTTCAAGGTCGGTGACGATGATAATGAAAATTTTCTTTTACGCTTATTGTGTTGTCATATACATTGAGGCTTGGTTGGTGATCCTGAAAATAAACCCTCTGATGTCAGGTTTTGTAATTTTTTTAAAAAATCTCACTAGCTGGCCACTAGCTCCTCTGTTGAGAAGGACTCAGCACTCACCTGTGAGGACAGGATTTGTCACAGACAATAAGCACTTAGGAAGAAGAAAAGGCAGGATGAAGGTGTCAAACAAAGAGCTGAAGATGAAAACAAAGAACTTATCTCTTATCTACAAGACCACAGCCTTTTTATATCAGGCTGCGATCTTGTAGATAATCCCAGGTCTTTTACTTTATGTTGGGTTTTCTACAAATCTCCATCCTAATGAATATGCCAGTACGGGGAAGCCCCACACTGAAATGCCCTGAAAGACAATTTGACCAATTGCCCATGTGCTCTTTACTTCAACAATTTAGATATTATGGGAAAATGTCAAATGAACAGGTAAAATGACAAGTTGTGGGAATGATTTTTTTTTTTTTTTTTTTTTTTGCGGTATGCGGGCCTCTCACTGCTGTGGCCTCTCCCGTTGCGGAGCACAGGCTCCAGACACGCAGGCTCAGTGGCCATGGCTCACGGGCCCAGCCGCTCCACGGCATGTGGGATCTTCCCGGACCGGGGCACGAACCCATGTCCCCTGCATCGGCAGGCGGACTCTCAACCACTGCGCCGCCAGGGAAGCCCTGTGGGAACGATTTTTTTAAATGTTTCTTTATTAGATCAACTCTACTGGATGAAGCAAATCACTGTAAACTGGTTAAAAATTAAAAGGAAAAAGTCAATATTTACAAACTAATCCTAGCCTAATTCCCTTTTTTTCATGGAGCTAAAGTTTTCTTTCTTTTTGTACTTTTATCAGAAATTAAGTATATAAAATATATTGAAATTTGAAAATGCGATGGAGAAGAGTATGTGGACCTAGTGATTTTTCATCTATCTTTGTAAGTAAAGCTGAGATGAAATAACACACCAGAATTTTCCATGACCTACTCATAAGTCCACAGAAATAGTGTCAAGGTATATGTTAAAGCTTTGGGTAGACTTGAATACAACTTCATAAACCCTTATGTGTGCAGTTATTTGACAACTGTAACTACCTTGAGATTTCATGAAATGTCACATACTATTGAGAGGAAGAAGAAGCCCATAATCATTTTTTGTCTCTTATAAGCAAGATTTTTCAGCATTTGTTAAAGTTTGTGAGGATGATTGCGGTGACCCACCTTCTACTGCCAAGTTAGATAGGTGTTAATTTCTCTTTACCTAGAGGTATACATGGGACTGAACCTTTAGGAGATAACAAATTAACTTTATACAGTTGTCAGTTTTGATGTTGATGTTAAAAACCAAATTATTTATCATATATTTCTATTTCCCACTATTAAAAAAATGACTTGAAGAAAATTACTGGGAAAGAATAGCACAAAAAAATAACAGCATTGAAAAGGGAGAAAACAGAATTAAAAGAAGAAAAGCAAATATACTATGCCTTCACTTAGCATTGATGTAAGTCTAACTACGTATCTTAGAGTGAACAGGAAAATATTATAACTCTCTTTACATGAGAGAGGGAAATATATTCATTCCTCAATCATACTAAGGCTTCATGTATCCCAAATGCTTATAAGCATTTTCTCCTGGGACGTGAGGTTGAAGCTATAGAATGATACAATGCACAATGTTCATGAAAGCAGAGTTACAATAAATCCAGCTCTGGATTTAAATGGCTTTGCCAGGAAGTCCAAAACTGTGCATTAGGATACAGTCCAGTAAAGGTGAATCTATTATGCACTCAAGCACTATAACTGAACTATGTAGCCATCATATCAGAATTTGATCCAAAGTTTGTATGTAAATTACTCAGAAAGGTGGTCATACAGGTTTTCTCCTAAATTATCTTCCGGAAATGTTCTTTCTTTCCACCAGGACTTTAATAGAAGCTTTATGACAGACAGATTAGCAGGTTAATTTCATCCAGGACTGGAATAATAGCTATGCTCTCCTGTTTACTAGGGACAGCCATTTACATTTCTTAGATTTCAAGCACTGTGTGAAATACCAGGACAGGTGAGCACAAAGAGCCTCTTAGGAAATAGATTATATCTCTTCCAGCTTCTGCACTCCTGTTTAGATGAGGACTCAAAGTTCCTCACCGTGGAGCATGACAAACATGGTTTTAGTCTGAAAACAGACCATAGCTTCTGCTGCCAGATGCGCACAGGACAGCTGAAAAACCTCAGTAATGCAACAGAACAAGAACCAAGTTCTAAGAACGTGATCTCCCCACATGCCTGCCAAGCTGTTTCAAAAGGCAGTTTTATGAAACTAATCAAATAAATCATCTAGAAAGAGTGACTTGTACTGACTACTTAAATTAGTACAGTTTAATATGTGTAAAAAGTGTCTTTCCAAGACAAATTTTCAAAATCAATGTTAATTAATGTTTTGGAAATTTAGAAGAATAGCAAAGCCATTTTTTCTTCAGGTCATTACTGTTCCATCATAATAAAAAATAAGCAGACTGGATACAAGAAAATACTTTTCCTCACATCCATTTTAAGAAAATCAAACATTCAATTAATCTAAAACTAGTGTCAAGCATTAAGTTAAAAATTTTATATAAGATGTAAATTTAAAAGGAGAGACCAAGGCACACCTTTGTTTTAAGTTGTAGAATTTTACAAAATTTACAGACACACTAATTACACTAGTTACAGACATTTTTTATTACCTGATTTTGTCAATTTATTTTTATCATAGCTCCAATACTTAAAATGTCTCAAAAAATAGGTTTTAAGGGACAATGGGCAAAGTCTACTGCATTAGCTTGGCTTGCCATAGCAAAATACCATAAACTAAGTGTTTTAAACAACAGAAATTTATTTATCACAGTTCTGGAGGCTGGAAGTCTGAAATCAGGGTACCAGAATGATTGAGTTCTGGTGAGAGTTCACATCCTGGCTTGCAGACTCCCTCCTTCTGGCTGTGTCCTTACAAGGCAGAGAGAGAGCAAGCAAGCACCTTGGTGTCCCTTCTTATAAGGGCACTAATCCCATCATGAGGGTCCCGCCCCCATGACCTATTCTAACTCTAATTACCTTCCAAAGACCCCATGTCCAATTACTGTCACACTGGAGGTTAGGGCTTCAGCATATGAATTTGAGGGAGACACAAACATTCAGTCCATAACAGTTACCAAACTGAGATTCTAGGCAAAGTTAAACCAGGGTCAAAACCCAGTAATGACAAGCAGAGAAATAGAAGCAGAGGTGAATAGACAGAATAAGAATGCTTGTAACAAGAGAACATATGAATTAAGGAAGCTGGGTCAGTTAAGACTACTCTCAGAGGAGAGTGAAATTTATTTCTGGGTCCTGAGGAGCCTTTATGTCTTGCTTCAGGATCCGCTCCTAATCTGACTACCTGATATGCAGGAGGTAGATTGCAGAGCAACTTTCCTCTCTTTTGCTGCATATTCTTAATGTTTTTTCATATTCATAATGTGAATTTGCTATTGACTACATAGTGTTCCAGAAGCACCTCTAAGTATTTTTGGACCTATCTTTTTCAGTGTCCCCAACTAGCATGAAGTTTCTTAATAACAAGGACTTATTTCTTATGTCATATCTAAATGACTACATTAGCAACAAATTGCATCCTGCAATATAATGTTAATAGTTCAGTTATTTACTGAAATTCTTCCTCCTCTCTCATATCTTTTCTCACAATAGATCTCACATTTTCTCCAGCTTCACCCTCTACAGATTAATCTTTTCTTCTTCTAACGATGTCATTGTAGCTTTCAAAATGTTCTCTGCTGAAGTTTTATATATTTTAAATTTAGAGTTTTTATATACCACTTGAGATTTTCTTAAACGATGTTTTAAAGGAAAGTTTGGATTTCTTAGGATCCGTTTTTTTTTTTTAATTTCTGGGAAGTCATAAGTGGAATGACAAGCATTTTATGGTGACTTCTTCAAGGACATAATATTCTTAAGATGAGTTATGAAAAATTAAGATTTTGCCTATGACTCAGTGGGTAATTTTGACTCAAATTCCATCACCAAATGCCATCAGAAAGTGTTAATTCCTGGCAGGCTATTCTCTTGAGAAAGTGATCATTATGTGTCAAAAAAAAGACACTATATATATGTACATGTTTTGTGCCCTCTGAGGCATGCTTACCTTGAAAGAAACCAAAGCTTCTTTTCTATTTTGCAGTAGAGCTGTGTCAGGACAAAATCATGGTATTTTAGCTAAATATTTCTGTAATATTTTTCTGATTATAAGTAATATCTTCTCATTATGGAATATTTGGAAAATATGAAAACTATGCAATGGAAAATAAAAATCACTTGAAGCGTAGATATAAATAGCATTAACATTTCAGGGAATTTCCTTTCAGTCTCTCTGTGTATGTATAAATATAGTTTATATTACTTATGCATTCACTTCTGTGTCTTGCCATTTTGCATAACATTATATTAATAGTGTTTCCATGTCATTAAAAACATCAAAAGTACCATCTCTAATGAACGTAAAATGCTACATTGATGGTCATTTTCTTTGGTAGCAGTTTTATTGAGATATAATTTATATACTTATATTCATATAATTCATCCATTTAAATTATACAATTCAGTGATTTTTAGTGTATTTACAGAGTTGTGCAACAATCACCATGAGCAATTCTAGAATATTGTCATTACTCTACCAAAAGAAAAAAATACCTTTTAGCTATAGCCTCCAATGCCCCCAGCCCTCCAGTCCTAGGTAACCATTAACCTACTTCCTGTATAGGTATGTCTATTGGACATTTTATATAAATAAAATCATATAAAATGTGATCTTTGTGACTGGCTTCCTTCACTTAGAATAATGTTTTCAATATTCATCCATGTAGCGTGTATCAGTACTTCATTCCTTTTTATGACCAAATAATAACCCGTTGTAGTGGCTATGTTTTTAAGATAAGTCTTTATAAAGCAAGGATATTGGTTCTAGGCTTGTCACTCTTTGTTATAGAGTTTTACATAATAAAGAGGATCATTTTTTAAAACATTTTTTCAAGTCAAACATACTATTTTTTTCCCATTCTCAGATCTTCTTTCTTCTCCATTCATTCAACAAGTATTTATTTACAGACTACAGAATACCATGCTTTGTACAGGCTTTGTAAATACAATGTGAACAAAATTGACACAATCCCTGCTTTTACAATTCTGTGAAAAGCCCAACTTTAACAAATAGTGGTACAAGTAAAGATACAATCAAAATTTAAAACTGAGATAAGAGCTAGCAGCGCCCTCCAGCCCCAGTTTACCAGGAACACAACTGCAGTCGGACAAAGCTGGGTTTGTTGGCTTGTTGCTATAGGGAGAACACACTCCAGGGGGAACCATGGAGCATTTCAGTGAAAGAGCCTTCAGGGTGGGTGTTATAGAATTGGGGTTTATACTACAAGATTTTGGAGAACGTTCAAGAAAGCATAGTTTTGCTCTGAACTGAGTGCTGTCAGAAAGTAAGGGCCATTCTATGATTGGGATGCCTCAACAATTTTTTTATCTAAAGGCAGGAGGAATGTAGCAGGGTAAAGCTATACTTAGTAAAGAAGCACCAGTCATTTACATAGCTAAGAGAGGGAGGTATCTGATCGTTTTGTGATTTGGACTGTGCTCTTGATTTTGACTATGCTCAGGCCGACATGACTAAGGAGTGGTCTTGTTTCGGTTTTGCTCCATCTTTGTCACAGAGTGGCCTGGTCTGATGTGTTCTGTGACATTCGTTATATTCAGCAGAACACCATGGCCTAGCTGTTAGAGCCAGGCCAGCTCAGCTGACAGCCATCACAGGTACTTTTGCCTTTCTCAGTACCCTCTTTTGGCCAGGGGTGGACAAAATTGGCCTGCAATATATGAATATACAATATCCAGGTCATTATCATTACCACGATTTTGCCTATCAAGAGGTTGTTTGGAGAAGGTTGTCTATAGTTGCTCCTTTGTTAGAGGAGAAGTCATTGAATCATCTGATGTGACAATGGCTATGATTTTGGAAAGGATCCACTGGCCAGTTGTAACTCAGCCAATCACTCAGGGGAACATCTGGTGATTAGTCCTTGTAAGACAACCTGAAACAAGAGGTAAATAACCAAACACAGCCCATGAAAATGTGTCCCAATATTCATCTGGGTCTTTTCTACAGACCTGGCTTGCTTTTTTCCCACTAGTCATGGATTTTATTTTACCTGATGTATAATATTTATAGGTGTGGTCATTGTGTTTATTATAAGCATAAACTGTCTTTTGGCTACCTAAAAGGAAATCAAATGCTATGCAAAGCCCATGATAAACCTAACTAACGAATTCAAACTCTTTTGTTGGACTTCCAAAGCAGAAGTTGTGTTCTCATAAACAGTAGTGATTTAAAAGGGTAGAGAATCAGCGGAAATATAAATATTGAAAATCTCAACAGAAGTGAACTTATGACTGTGCTCTGAAAATGGGAAACTTTTCAGGGTGGAGTTAAACAGCTGCTGAAAAGCTAGCTGGAGTGTCTCTGAAGAGAACAAACGGAATATTTTAGCCAAGATAGTCTCAATATTTATTCTTATTCTGAATGGGCTAGATTTCACTGGTAGGGTCAACAAGTCTGGCTGTGAAATTTGAAAGACTCAACGCAGAATGAAAGCAGAGTCCATTTGTTCAAAAATTATTAAGAAATTCAAGATGGCAACAGCAAAGCATTAAGCCATCCTGGAATTCTAAGGGCAGGGCTGTGTGAGACTGCACAAATCCTGAGTCAATGAATAACTTCAGCACAAACGTTTCGTTGATGTTAGGTCAAGGTCCAAGTTTTACAGGACTGAAATCTGAATTAATTGCATAAGGTATTCACCAGGAGGAACCTATAAAAAGGCATTTTGGTGGCCATGAGAATGCACCTTTCAGAACTCTAACTTAAGGGAGGGTAACTGTCCTAGGGCCCTAGCTGCTGCTCTCTGAAATCCATTGCTATGTTTGGCTCATCGCCAGCCAGTGAGTAAGCACTCCAGTGACACTAAGTGCCAACCCTAGGACGCAGGGAACTCCGTCATTGGGCACCTTTTCCTGTGGATTCCCCAGTGGCCTTGCTCAACTTCCTTTAGATTACACACTTGTCTAGGATGCTTTCACCCAACATTCTTTTCTTCTCCTTCACTCAGGCTCAGACTTTCATGGGGTCTGATGGCTCTCCCAACCTCTACCTACCTCCTCCCCATTTTTTCTCACAGGCATTTGCCATAATAAATTTCTTTGGATCTGCTTCTTGGAGGACCTGGACTAATACAAATGGTACCGGATGGGATCTGAGAAAATAGGTGGTAATAAGGGGAATGGCTCACACATTGCTCAGCAGATGAGAACAATGTATCCTTCTTGGTAGATAGGTCAGGGATAGTCCCTTACACGTGGCAGTGGTCAGTTGTTAATGATTGCATCGACAGTGACCTAGAACAATGTTCTGATACAGTCATTTGAAAAATATGGGGGAAACAATGCCTGCAAAGACAGAAAAACTGCAAATTTGGGGTTAACTGATTACTGCAAAGGTGCATTGATGCCCTGCAGAAGGAGAATGAGAAATTGAGAGCTGCCAATAGGCAGTTAGTGGCTAAATGTGAGAGATGGAGTTTAGGTGGGAGCTCACAAAACAGTCCTCATCTCCTTCAGTGGAAAGACAGACCAATAGCACAGCAGGTAGAAGACCAAAGGATCCAAATCTCTGAGCTCAGGGATATCAAAACACTCAGCCAAAGCAAGCTGTTATATGAAAGTCAAGGCCCTGGAGGGAAAATTCTGGAACTCTGAAACATGAGCTAGAGACATCTGGCTGGATGCTGCTGATGATGTTTACCAAGCATCCTGCTCTGGACCCTCTGGGCTTGCAGAGGTGGCCCATCTTTCTTTTGTGAGAGCTAATACTTCCACTGTGCTAGAATATCTACAGAAACCTCTCCACCACAGCACAACAGACTTCCTGTCAGGAGATGCCCCGTCTTCTCTCCTGGACACTAGGTCGGTAACTACTGTCAAACCCCAGCCTAAAAGAGCTAGGGATATGATGGTCCTGATAAAAGAGGAAAGAAACTATATGATGAAAGAATTGCTGGAATTAACTGGCACATACTGGTCAGAGATAGGGGAGTACCTTGAGATTGGATTTTAAGGGTACTTGATCAAGGGAACCAGAATTTAAGACTGGATAAGCAAGAACTCCTTGACTTGGGGGTCATTGCTCTGGGACTTAGCATTTAAAATTCAACCATCTACTTCAGAGGTAGGGCAAATTTTGCTAGGATTACTTTTAGAAACCTGGAATAAAATGACAGCCAAATCTCAATGAAGTGAAAATGTCTGATTTTCCCTGGAACATATCAGAGAAGGGAATATAGGTGCTGAGAAGAGGGTATGCTGAAATGGCTATCTGTTGCAATGCCAGACACCAACAGGACCCAGGAGAGGAGAGAGGACCCACCATTCACCAAGGCCATCAGGAATGTGATGGTGATAGGGGGCACAAGCATCACTAAGAATTTCCTTGTGGCCTCCTCTGCAGGCAAGGGATGGTAGTAGGAGTTGTAGTCACAAAGTTAGGGTAATTAATACCCATGGAGATGATAGATCCTGAAGAAGTAGAGACCAGATGGAAGCACTTGATGGCCACAAACCAAGAGGCCACAATTACTAAAGTGAGCAGCAGGGTGGAAGGACAAACAAGGGACAATGATCCACTGAAATTCTTGGAGCTGTTTAACCAACATGTTTGTGTTTCTAGGGGCAAGGTAGACAGGCAGTCAACAGATGTTGTTTGTGATCTAAAACCAAAGGAACAAAAACTGAAGAACAGGAAGATAATCATAGTTTCAAAAAAAATGACCTCTTGCAAAGATCCCACAATTTATTGATTGAAGAAGTGGGTGAGCCCCTACGGTGAAGAGCCCTGGAACACCATGGCGAGCATATACCATAACTATTCCCCTAAGTTTTAGCCTCAAGGGACCTATGTCCACCTCCTCAGGTCATAGTATGCTGGGAAAAGGAAAATATAAACACATTGAGGAACATTGAACACAGGTTATGGGTTGACATTGATGATCAAGGACCCAAAGCATTATTGTGCTCCCCTCCATTAGAGTAGGGAGCCTATGGATCCATGTAATATATAGAGTCCTGCCTTATAGTGAGCCCAGTGCATCCATGGGCCACTAAGTAGCCATTTCCCCAGTGCCTGAGTGCATGATTGGAATTGATATATATGGCAATTGGAGTAACTCTTCTATCAGGTCTCTTCTCTATGAAGTAAAAACCACCATAGTGGGGAAAGCCAAACATAAATCTGCAATTGCTCCACACTCCCCTCAACACTGGCCAAGATAGTAAATCAGAAACAGAATCTAATCTCCAGAGAAATGGTAGAGACATGAATAAAGACCTAAAGGGTACAAGGTTGGTTTCACCTGTCATAAATCCATTTAATTCTCCAGAGCAGACCCTGCAGAATATGGATGGACCCCAGAGAATGACTGTAGACTGGTGTACACTTCACTGTGCAGTAGCAGTGACCCAGTTGCTGGGCCAGACATGGTTTAACTGCTAGAGCAGGTTAATAAGGTCCAGAGAACATGGTATTCAGCCATTAATTTGGCAAACTCATTATTTTACTTTCCAATTTTAAAAGAGGATCTGAACTATTTGGGGACAGATAAAAAATATTTATTTACAGCCTTTCCTCAAGGCTATGTTAATGCTCTTATCCTCAGTCATAATACGGTACAGAGATCTTGACTGCCTGGACATACCTCTGAATACCACATTTATTCACTACATTGATGTTATCATGCTGATTGGATAGAAAAGGCAAGAAGTGGCTGGTGTGCTGGAGGCCTTGGAGAGACACATGTGTTCCAGAGGATAGGAGATAGCCCCTATTAAGATTTGGGACTGGCCACTTCAGTGAAATTTTTAGGGGTCCAGTAGTCTGGAACAATGATGGACTAAAAGTTAAAGACAAATTGCTGCCTCTTGCATCCTCTATCACAAAGAAGGAAACACAGAGCCTGGCAGGCCTCTTTGGGCTCTGCACGCAATGCATTTCTTCTGCCTAACAAAGAAGGCTGCCAACTTTGAGCTGGGACCAGAGCACGAAAGGGTCTGCATGGTGTTGGAGACGTCACCGGTAGGAGAAGATGCAATATGGCACTCATGACAAATTCCACTGAGAGAATAACAACACAGTTTCCTGGGTTTGTGAAACAAGGTCATGCCATTCATAACAAAGAATTACAGTCTTTGAGAAATAGCTTTTGACATATTCCTGAGCCTTGGTAGAGATGAAGTGCTCAACCATGGAGTACCAAGTTACTGTGTGTCCAGAAATGCTCACTATGAACTGGATTCTCTCAAACCCACCATGTCATAAATGGGTCAGACAGGCTCATCAGCAAACTATAATAAGATGAAAATGGTATTCTTGGAATGAGTCCAAGCAGGACTAGAGGACAGAGGAAGCTTCAGGTGGCTTGGACCCCCATATTACCCATAGTTGTGCCCCTCCCCTGACTTTCACTCAGGATTGCATGAAGGGACCCATACAACCAGCTGAAAGATGAGGAAAAAGCCCAAGCATTGTTTATAGGTGGATTGGTTCAGTACATGGGTACAAGCCAAAAATGAACAGTGGCTGAATTACAGATACGTATAAAGGTGTTGAAAAATAGAAAGGGAAATTCTTCCCAATAGACTGACCTGTGAACAGTACACTAAGTCTTTCGCTTTGTGTGGAAAGAAAAGAGGCCCAAGGTGAGAATATGTACAGATTTCCATTGAGTGGCCAAAGATGTCTGGTCAAGGACCTGGAAAGAAAAACACTGGGAGAACAGAGACAAGAAAGTCTAACATAGAGGCCTGTGGAGGACTTATGAGAGAGGGTACTAAGTGTGAACTAAATGTTAAAGATCATAAAAACACCCACCGGGGGAAAGGGACTGAACAACCAAGCAGACAAAATGACTTGGCTGGTGATGTCCACCTGTCTTTCTCATTGGTCACCCCAGTACTGCATGATGGGCAGAATAGTCATGGTGGTGGAGATGGAGCACAACAGTCTGGACTCTCATGTGCCAAAATAGGTCTGGCTGCTGCTGTCCCTGAATGTCCAAATGGTCCACAAAGGAAACCAGCCCTAAGATCCTGATGTATTAGCTTGCTAGAGCAACCATAACAAAATATCACACACTGAGCAACTTAACCAACAGAAATGTATTATCTCACAGTTCTGGAGGCTAGTACCTGAGATCAAGATGTCAGCAGGACTGGTTCCGCCTGAGGCCTGTGAAGAAGAACCTGCCTCTCTCCCGGCTTCTGGTGGTTTGCTGGCAGTCTTTGGCATTTCTTGGCTTGTAGAAGCGTCCCTGATCTCTACCTTCATCTTCACATAGTGCTCTGTCCATCCTGTGTATCTGTGTGCAAACTTCTTTTTATGAAGACACCAGCCCTATTGGATTAAGAGCCCACCCTACTCCAGTATGACCTTATCTTATCTAACTACATATACAATGACTCTATTTCCAAATAAGATCCCATTCTGAGATACTGGAGATTAGGACTTCAACACATGAAATTTGGGGGGGATGGGGGTGTGGGCACAATCCAACCCTTCACACCCTGATAGAACATAATTCCTCAAGAAGATCAACCAGACTCTTGATGGTGAGTTAATTACATTGGACCTCTTCTGTCATGGAGGACAGCAGTTTGTCAGGACAGACCCCTATCAGATATTGGTTTGCCTTTCCTGAACAGAACTTCAGCTAGCATTCCTATTTGGGGGCTTATTGGAAGCCTGATTCACAGCCATGGAATCTGGCTCAACATAGCTAACAACCAGATCACAGGAGTGACCCAGGACAATCCCCTGCCATGCCATCCAGAGGCAGCTGGAATGTAGAATGCTGGAATAGCTTCTAAAAGTACAACTGAAGCTCCAGTTCTGAGAAATCACTCTGATTAATGGGGTGCCATCCTTTAGGACAGAGAGTGTCGATTATATCAGAGCCTCCAGGAAAGGTCTCAATCCATTCTGAGAATAGACAATTACCAAAACATATTCATAGCTCCTGTAATTCGTATTCATTTCTTATTTATACAGCCTTATCAAACTTATGGTGCTGGTAGGTAGGACATGTATTGCAAACATCTTTGGAAATACTCTTAAAATTACCTCACTAATGTTGAGTCAATATCACTGCCAATTTATCTTTGCTGTTACAGATAATATCCTGAAGTATTTTTGTTAAACTCCACAATTATTATCTCCATCTTCTTAAGTAATAGAAAAGCATGTAAAAAATCTTTATTTTGTTTTCATAAGAATTTTCTACAGAAGTTAGGAAGCACTACAATATTTGAAGTTAAGGACTAGCCCCAAATCACTCTCACTTTTAGTGTAAATATTTGCTCTTTTATCTTTTTCTAGCTGGCAAGGACAATTAAATTCATGATTTGAACTGATTTAATTTTGGGGAGTGGCTTATATTTCAGTAACTCAGATCTGTTATAACATAAGCTGCTTGGTAATTTTCAGTTTTCCTTTTTAAGCTAAGCCGTCAACAAAGTTAAATTAGAGATACTCAAGGCAGTCTCATTTAATGAGTCTCTGCAGGACTTGGAGAGTTTCTTAAGAGGTGAACAATCATGGCATTCTCCTTCTTCCGGGCTTACAGTGTTGCAGCAATGGGTAGTGATGTGTGAAGGGAAAGAAGGTAACTAGCTGAGAAATTCTGGGTGTGTTCTGTCAGTAGAAGAGTCTGCATAAGAAATGATTAATCTTAACGAAGACCCTAAAAAGACATCAGCTGAAGCTTTCACAAG
This sequence comes from Delphinus delphis, assembly GCF_949987515.2. Classification (NCBI taxonomy): domain Eukaryota; kingdom Metazoa; phylum Chordata; class Mammalia; order Artiodactyla; family Delphinidae; genus Delphinus; species Delphinus delphis. Next base: position 17,952,991 of record NC_082686.1, read on the forward strand.
ATTTGCCACTGCTTCTATAGCTCTTGGACGGATCGAATATACCTTGACTATTGCATCTAATGAAAGACTGAATAAGGCAATGGGCTTTTGATGATTTCTATGTATTGATTTAGTACCCTGAGTGGATTGGATGTTTGCGTCCCCCCAGAATTCATATATTGAAATTCTAATTCCCTGTGTGACTGTATTTGGAGTAAGGAGGTAGTTATGGTAAATAAGCTCATAAGAGTTGGTCCTTGACCCAAAAGAGTTAGTGTCCTTATAAGAATAGACACCAGAGAGTTTGACTTCTCTCTCTATTCCCATGTGCATTCACCAAGGAAAGGCCATGTGAGCACACAGTGAGAAGGCAGCCATCTGCAAGCTAGGAAAGAGTCCTCACCAGAAACAGCCATGCTGGCATGATGATTTCAGATTTCCAGCCTCCATAACTGTGAGAAGATAAATTTCTGCTGTTTAAGCCATCCGATCTGTGGTATTTTGTCATGGCAGACTAATACAGTACAAATCCTGTCTAGAGTTCTCATGAATAAAAATATAAAGTGTTTATAAATCAAGAATTCTAAAAACAAAGCATTTTCATAGTCACTTATTGTGCCATTCTTGCACTTAAAACATGAGTATCAACAGAGTATATAAGGGACAGAAGGAACCTCTGCTAATCTCGGCATAAAATAACTTAGTCATATTACAGAAAAAAAGATGTAAATGTTCACGTTACTCCTTTTGTACATTTAGTGGTGAGAGATTTCTTTGACTGAAGTAACAAACTTTTTTTCTCCATAAACAAGAGAAAGCTGGAGGATAGATAAAGTAGAGTTCAAGTCTCCAGCTAAGCCTACTGAACTGGAATCCTTAGGTGTGGAGCCCAATATCTGCATTTTTAATAAGCTCCTCCAGTGATTCTTTGCACGTTAAAATTTGAGATGTAATCCCTGTATGGAATAAAGGGATGGAGGAATGAAGAGGTAGTGGGTCAGGAGAGAGAAGAAAGGATTTGAATAGAGATAAAAAGATTGTGACCCAAAAGACTGATTCTTATGTGGCTATTTCTGAGAAAGAGGGATTTTACAACTTCCTTCAAAACCCACCACGAAGTTATCAGCTCTAGCTGGCACCCCTAATAAATGGTCAACTATCAAGACTTTAGTATAGATAGAATTCTACTTTAAAAAAGAAAAGCAGTGCAAATCCTGCGAGAACTTATATATATGAATAAACCAGAAAATATCAACAGAAGCAGGAAATTTCATTGAAATTCTACTATTGGCTTGAATGATTGCAAGCTTAGCAAAACAAAAAACAAAAAAAAAAACACTGAGCATGAATATGAAATATAAGACAAAGGCAGCGGATGTTCTATTCATTGGAATCTGAATATTGGTTTTGTTGCTCTTTACATCTTTCTGGAGGAATCAATCCAAGATGGTGAGTCTATATAAGTCAAAACCAGATACACTTAGGGGGAGACACGCAAATGTAGTGTGAACTCAGGCTTCTGGGGTAACGTAGTGCCCATCCCAAAGGTATGTGAGGTGTTTCTGCCAACATGCACTCTACCATATCGGTGATCATTTATAAGAGAGGGTGACTGAAAGAACAGATTTATGTCCACATCAACTCTGGGCCATGTGGCTGAAGAGGGCCTGGGGACAAGGTTACATTGTGACATTGTTGAGTCCTAGGAACCTTTGCTTTAGTGGTCCCTTGTCTCCATAAAAGAACATCAAAAGTTATATTTTATGACTATGCTGGTATATAGACAAATTTAATCCAAGGTGAATTCATTACTATGTATGTATGTATTATTATATTCATATTTTTTATCTGATTCAAAGGAAATCAAACATTCCCTGAAAGTATCATGGGCCCTAGGCACTATAGGGTATCTGTTCTGTCTATAGGATAAATCAACCCTGACCAGAAGAAATAGCAGTGATCAGAGAAAAACTACAGTGAGAGAAGACCCAAAGTCCCAGACTGAAAAGTCTTAGTGCTCAGGGAGAACAGAAGAAAGATTATTTTAAAGAAAAGAAGGGAAATAAAGAGTGATGAGCAGGTAAACAGCTCCTTAGGAGGAGGGGAAAAAAAAGCCCTCATTTGTAGCTTTGGCAATTTCTGTGCTGTAAATACTCTCCCTATGGCTGATTGTAATCTACTAATGGTTTAATAACCAGTTTGAAAAATTCCTGGATATTTATCAGCCCACTCTCGTTAGCCTGCACAAGCACACCACTTCAGAGGACTGTTATCAGTCTGCAGAACATTCTACTTTTTCTGAGGAAACCCACCAAAGCACCCCAAAATGATGTAAGCAGACGTCAGGACCAGTCTTACGCTCGGTCATATGAAAGCCTCCAGCCTTCTTCTACCTATTGCTAACAATAGCCTAAAAATCACTCCAAAATTAGGGAGACCTAAAAATTCAAACTAAACCGTAACCTAATCTTTCGTTATTATCAGTCAAGAAGTAACTCTAACATCATATTCTTTTCTTTTTAATAGACGTTGGGTATTAGAACCCAGACACTTCCTAGTGTTGTTTTCTGAACGTGTACAGAAGAAAAACATCTGGGGACACCCTAAGGTTGAACTTTTTCAACCAGAAATTTGTCTTGAGAGCTATCTGTCCTTGCTTTCTGCACGGACCTAGAGAACCCAGGTCCGAGGTCACTTTATGGTCAATAGTTGCAACCTTCTTCGCAGCTGTGGTTTCAGTAAACAATTGTGTCTGAGTGTTTTACGCCAATATTACCCCGAATAAGTAAACCTTTTTTTCCTCAATGAAGAGCATTTCCAGATGGTTTCTAGAGAATATTAATAATGGAAGTTTCCACAAATGATAATGCCCTTGAGGAGGACAGCTGACCTTTGTTTCTATAGAAACCACACCATGGTATTTCAGTGTCTTAAAAACAGGAATTATACATATAATTATATATAATAAATATTAATACAATATAAATATTAAAAACATATATATCATATATATTATACACACACAATTTTCATTTTTAATGGCTGCTGTAAAAAATTGCCAGTGTTTACTGCCTTAAAAACATACAAATTTAATATCTTACACTTCTGGAGGTCAGAAGTCCAAAATCAGTCTCACAAAGTACCAGAAAGGCTGGTTCCTCCAGCAGGCTCTAGGGGAGAACCCATTTCCCACTCTTTTTCAGAGTCTAGTCACAGTCTGCCTTCCTTAGCTCCTGTGTCCTTCCTCACATCACTCAGTCTCTTGCTTCCATCCTCGCATCTGCTGCTGACTCTGATCCTCCTGCTTCCCTTATGCAAGGACAGGGATGGTTAATTTTATGTGTCACATTGACTGGGCCACAGGGTGCCCAGATATTTGGTTAAATGTGATTTCTGGATACGTCTACAGGGTGTTTCTGGGTGAGATTAACATTTGAATCAGTCAACTGAATAAAGCAGGTTGCCCTCTCCCAAATGGGTGGGCCTTGTCCAATCAGTTGAAGGCCTGGATAGAATAAAAGTCTAAGTTAGGAAGAATTTCTTCTCTCCGTCTCTTTTCAAGCCTGAACATCTTCCCCCAACTTTGGACTTAGGCTTGGACGGGAACTTATACCACCAGCTTTCCAGGTTCTTAGGTTTTTGGATTTTTACTAGAACTACTCTCTCAAGTCTATACTTCTCAGCCTCTATAATCACATAAGCCAATGCATATATATATATATATATATATATATGTATATATATATATCCTTGAATACAAGGCCTGTTATGATTACACTGGTCCTGCCAAGATAATCCACCCTAATTTTCTCATCTCAAAATCTTTAACTTAATCACATCTGCAAAATCCCTTTTGCCACATAAAGTAACATTCGCAGAGATTAGGACTTGGGTATCTCTGTGGGGTATTATTCATCCTAATACACACACGCACACACACACACAAACAAGTACAAAAACTAGCAAATAAGTTTAATTTTAATTTGTCTGACTTTTGTGTGTTTAATCTAAGTATTACAATTATAACAGAAACCAAATAGCTTTCAAATTTCTACCATAAAAAATAAATTTTGTGGGGCTTTAGCAGATTGCTTTAGCTTCTAATTACAATGAAACGTTTATCTAAAATCTCTGTAACAAGAGTCTCCAAAGACTTCATGAATATTATCTTAATTGTACTCTTGCAACATCCAAATGAGACAGAGCAGATGTCAGGTATTTTATGATAACAAATACATTACAAAGTCCAAGCTTTTGAAATAAAGGAAGATGACTTATTAAAACCTTCTAAGTATCTCCGATTTACTGATAACTTTTAATGCAGAAGGAAATGAATAGGTGTTTGACGTTCTACTCATGGTTTAATTGCAAATACCTAGATTAGGTAAGCAATTGTTATTGGTTCCTAACTAAAAAAAAAGTTGCAGAATATAAAACATATACACTATTTTCATATTTAGCATCTCATTAAGACCCATGTTTCTCTATTTTTTTTTTAGTTTATTTATTTATTTTTGGCTGTGTTGGGTCTTTGTTTCTGTGCGAGGGCTTTCTCTAGTTGTGGCGAGCGGGGGCCACTCTTCATCGCGGTGCACGGGCCTCTCACTGGCGCAGCCTCTCTTGTTGCGGAGCACAGGCTCCAGACGTGCAGGCTCAGTAGTTGTGGCTCACCGGCCTAGTTCCTCCATGGCATGTGGGATCTTCCCAGACCAGTGCTCGAACCCGTGTCCCCTGCATTGGCAGGCAGATTCTCAACCACTGTGCCAGCAGGGAAGCCCCTCTCTATTATTTTTAAAGTCCCAATCAAATCATAACAGATCACACCAGAAATTCATGTTACATGCAGTTATAAGATTTAAACTCAATATCAGTTATTACACATGTCAAAGCAAATTAACATCCAGTAGTTCACATAAAAATAGACTTCTCTCCCCTAAAACTTTGTCCATTTCTCAACTTCTCAACCATTTGTTTCAATATACTGTAAATTCCCAGAATCAACTTTCTCTCATTCCTCTTGGTATTCTAGAACTTTCCTGCTAATGTTTACAATGTTAGATAAATTCTGCTAATGAAGTTTATACGTTCAGAATCCAGGAGGGTCAAATTTATTTCTTTATTTGCTTCTCTTAGTGAAAAGCCTAAATCTCCTACTTTCCCTTTAACATTTTCCTGGATCTCTTTTAACCAGCTCTTAATTGGCAATTGAGATGTTATTTTATATATTTTTATCCCTAATCCTTGTCTATCCATTTGAAATGGCACTATCAAAACAGCCTTCTCCGAAATAGCATCTCCCTCTACTCCCTAGAAGGAGCCAGAGCTTCTACCATGATTATTGGGGGGGGGGGGGGTGCACACGCGCACGTATGTGCATGAATTATCTTGTTTTGCAATTTTGTGGCTGTATATATGAATGTATTTCCTGAGACTGTACTGTTTGCTTTAGAGATTAGGGAATTCCCATTCTAAAAATGACCAACTTTTTCTTCTTGGTACATCCCAGGACGGTCCTTCGTCTACGTATTCTTGTTCGCGAGCCATCGTTGCCTGGACTGCTGTTCAGGCTTCATCTTATTTCTTCCTCCAGCTTCTCATGCCTTCCCTCTCCGTGCCAGAGCTCCATGGGTGGCCTGCTGTCATCGCCCTCTGCACCTGTCCCAATTAGCAGGCCTGAGACGCCGCCAACACACCCTCCGTGCCGGTGACTGGCTGCGGTGTGTGACCTCATTGCTGGGAAGGCTGCGCTCTGACGGTATGTGGTGTCTAGACACCATTTGTTGGAACTGCTTGGTGAGCGAAAGCTCTGGTGCTGGAAGTTTCTCACAGCTGTGTCCAAAAGTTACTCATCAGAAGTTTGACAGCTGGGATTGGGTCATACGTCTGTACACCCTCAGTGCTCATCGCGGGACTGGGACACTTAGTCAGCATTCAGAAATGTTTGTTGAATTAATAGCAGTTTGGAGGCAAATTGGTTTTCTGCTATGACCGCAAAATCTAGGATAGGCTTGTGATGAAGGGCATGTATGCTGAAGGCAGAAGGACATTGGGTTCAAATCCTGACTCCACCACTTTCCAGCCAGATGACATTGGGCAAGTTTTACTCCCACCCTGTGCCTCTGTTTCCTGACTTGTTAAATGGGGACAACAGTCATCCCGCCTAATTGGATCGTGATTATTAGAAGAGCTTATACATTCTTTTAAAAAGATTGAAATATAGTTGATTTACAATGTTGTGTTAGTTTCAGGTATATAGCACATTTAGTTTTACATATATATATATATATATATATATATATATTCTTTTTCTGATTCTTTTCCTTTATAGGTGATTATAAAATATTCAGTACAGTTCCCTGTGCTATACAGTAGGTCCTTGTTGGTTACCTATTTTATATATAGTAGTGTGTGGATGTTAATCCCAACCTCCTAATTTATCCCTCTCCCCTTTTCCCCTTTGGTAACCATAAGTTTGTTTTCTATGTCTGTGCATCTAGAAAAGCTTATACTTGGAAAGCTCTTAACAAATCACTGGGCACAGGGTTAAAGCTCCAAAAATGCTATATGTTTATCCTCATCACATTTCATCTGCCATGTCTCAGGCAGATGTTCTACAAACATGACATTATGTTACACACCAGTTTTAAAATATCACAGGTAAATAATTTAGCAAAAATATTTCCTCCTCTCCCTGTGCTGAAGGTGTTAAACGGACTGTAGGAATGACTTTCACCACACAGGGAACTGGGTGTCAGCAGCCCCAGTGCTCCCAGCAAAGAAAGCAGGGGAGAGGCTCAGAGGGTTGGTCTTCCTTCCAAGTCTTACGTTATAAAGGAAAGGACACTGAGATCCATAAATACGAACAAACCACACCCCCTTCTCCTTAAAGTAAGGGAGCCTATTATAACTCAACTTGTTGTCAGAAGCTATTTTACTAAAGGTGGAAAACAACAAAGTAGGCAGCAGAAACATAATCTTGAACGCAATAACTATTAGCTAAAATTTAATGTGCCCCCCCTTCCCCAAATGTACCTCTGAAGTGTTTCTGGCAGAAAGAGAAATAAGCTGCTGGAAGTTGAATGAGGAGGGGCTGGGGGAATGATCTTTTCCTCAAAAAAAGCGAGGAAGAAGAAAGCAACCCTAGAGAAGGCTGTGCTGGGAGAACTCGGACAGGCTGACACCTCCAGGTACTGCAGGAACCTGAAGAAGCTGGCACTTTTTCACCTCCCCGCCCCCCAGGGCAAGGGGCTACCCAGCGTTTTTCAGTATTGATAGGACCCATCTCCTTCCCGCATTCTCAGCTGGGGGTACTTTCTGAGAGTAGAAGCCATGGACTATTTATTACTTTTTAACTAAATTAGTTTTACTTTTAGGGCCGTAATTCCTTGCCCTTCCTGCCCCACATTTGTGCGCGCGCGTGCGCACACACACCTGTCGGTTTTGTTTCTGGACTGTATGCACTGCTTAGTTGTATGGTATGTAGGATAACCACAGAGAATTTACTATGTGGAGTGACTTAGGAAAGGAACAGAGGTAAGGATTTCAGGCTACTAACCTTGTGTTCAATTTGGTCATATTTTACCAGGTGGCACCCAGTGTCATTGGCTGAGCCTCCCGCATACCCCGAAGTATGGCTTCTGCAATCACCATATCATGGAATCATCTTTGATCTATATATGCAATATGGATAATTTCACTACCAGCAGCGGTAATATAGAAGGACAAAAGGAGAAGGCAAATTTTGTGTTATCATTAAATTACAAGTTAAAAATAAACTTCCTAATACAACCACGAGGTGGCGCATTTAACCCAGAATCAGCTACTACTACATCAGTAATATTTTATTTTTATGCAGGCTTTTTTACTGTTTTGGGAAGGACTCTAAAGCTGAAATAAAAGAGAATATCATGTCTCAAAAATATTAATTTTAAACAAAATTCTGTGAGCTATACTAGCGTATAATTCCCTAAAACATGAGCTGCATTTTTAAAAAGTCTTAATGGCCATGCTGCAAGTAATCCTAGACAACTTAATGAGCCAAGTGATAGATTTATTAAACCTACATCTTGAAATGGATAGATTTGTAGAACGAAGGAATTGTAAACAAAATAACAAGGCTGGATTTTCTGTGGCACTCAAGTTGACTCATAAGGAACCTAATTCCTAAATGTTCGCAGTTATATTAATCCAAACCGATTTTCATTATTCTAGTTGTTTTGAAGACTGCGTTTTAAAGTCAAGATGTTATGTTTACCACATATGAGAAAACCTCTTCCAAGCCAAACGTCTTTTAAAAGGACTAATTTCAGCTGAGTTGATGTTGATTCTATGAAAACAAATAATAATGTATCTTGAATGTGCTTAAAGCACAGGTAGAAACCGACTTATTCTATTGCCTTTTTAAAGGAAATTTAAAAATCAATTTAAGTAAGAAATGTTGGCTTCTTTTTTGAAACCTAGCACTAGGCTTTGAGAATGTGACCAGCACTAAGTCACGAGAAGGGTCATGTCAGTTCCAACGTACAGTCTGCATGTTCCCAGCAACACAGGGCAGCATGGGGGTTGCAGAAGCCACATTTTGTAAGCTGGAGCAAATCACACTGGGTGCATCCTGGTGAAATCTAACCAAATAGGATATCAAAAGCATTCTCAGAAAAGGCTCAGGTACCCTAAAGGGACTTTGGGAGAAGGCTTTCTTGGACATATGGGGTGGGGGAGTGGGTAGAAGGAGTAACATCACTGTCTTAGCTGGGAAGGCGTCACTTCTTAGCATGAAGTGACTCTAAGCACAGCTGGTTGGGCTTTATTTTCTACAGCATCAACATACCATCCAGGTATTTTTGCCTAAACCTCCTGCTTCTGCAGGATCATGAATTCTTTTGGAACTATGAGCTCTGTCTAGGGCTGAACACTGACCTGCCCCAGACCCCAAACAGACATCAGTTCTGCTTTATGGGCAAGGTGCAGGCTACTGAGAGCAAGAGGTGCACCCAGATGATGGAGAGCTGATGGAACTCCTCAATACAGGGATGGATGGTGCTCAGTGGACACTGGGACATCTGCAGGCTCTGCCATGGCGCCATCTAGTGCTGGAAAGCCTTACTGCAATCTCTTGATGGTTCTCGTTCTGACGGTGATCGACCACATGGGTGCTGGTCCCAGGACTTCCAAACTCCCTCATCTCCCCCAAACCTTGGATCTGAGACAGGAGAGTGACCCAGCTTCCTGGGAAGTCAAGAAGACCATAGGTACCTAACAGGAGAGTAAGAGGAGGTCTGTGGGGGTAAGGGAGCAGATGTATTGCTTAGTTTCTTAAACTTTTAATCCCTCAGTAAGACTTTGTAAAACAGTCAACTTTAATACTAATTCCAGCACCCTGCCCATTATCATAATAAAAAGGGTGGGGGAGGATACTTAGGTCTTTAATTCACTGTATTTTTTTTTTTTTTTTTTTTTTGCTTTTAAATCAGATGTTGATTGCACCACTTCCTCAGAGTTATGTGGTGAACCACTGCAAGGGCCTAAAACCCACATTGGCTGGACCTCGAGTTATTGGCTCCATGGGAATCATGGGTAGAATCCTTTCCTGCCTCTTCCTGGCTCTGGTGTGGGCTGTCATGGCTTGCAGCTTCATCGCTCCAATCTCTGCCTCTGTTATCATATGGCATTCTCTCTCTCCCTCTGTGTCTGTCTTTGCATCAGTCTTCCCTCTTCTTAGCAGTCAGTAGTCATACTGAGTTAGGGCCCACCCTGTGTTAATTTGTTTACATCTGCAAAGACTGTATTTCCAAATAAAGTCATATTCACAAGTACAGGGCTAGAACTTCAATATATCTTTATAGGAGTCACAAGTCAACCCATAAGACCATCCTAGCATTTTGGCTGAGGGGTGCCCAGTGCAAAATCATATATATATGTATATATATGCATATGTGTGTAAAAAATTTTTAAACAATGCTTTGTAGCATTTATATTATTTTCTAAATCATTTTCACTCCAGTTAACTAATCTTGTGTTCTGTAGAGTTCTCTGCGACACATAAGTCAATATAGTTTTCCCACACTTGCCAACAGAGGAGCCTCTGAGACATTTAGCAATTTTTCAAAGACTCTATATCAAGTTAGGAGTAAATTTGCTCTGTTTATCATACTCCTCTCCAATGCTAAAACAAAAAACAAACAAAACTTTACAACAGCTCTGTGAATCAAATAACAGTGAATAATGCTGCCAGACATTTCAAAAGTCACGTCAATACGGACTTCCCTAGTGGTGCAATGGTTGGGAGTCTGCCTGCCAGTGCAGGAAACACGGGATTGATCCCTGGTCCGGGAGGATCCCACGTGCTGCTGAGCAACTGACCCGCATGCCACAACTACTGAACCTGCGCTCTAGAGCCCGCGAGCCACAACTATTGAAGCCTGCGTGCCTAGAGCCCGTGCTCCGCAGCAAGAGAAGCCACCGCAATGAGAAGCCCGTGCACCACAACGAAGAGTAACCCCCGCTTACCACAACTAGAGAAAGCCCACATGCAACAATGAAGATGAAATGCAGTCAAAAATAAATAATACAAATAAAAGTCACATCATGAATTTGAGCTTATCAAAGTGATAAGTACTTTTGCTAAAAAGCGAGAACAAATATGTAGGGCTCACTTGAATTCTACCTTAACATTTGACTTCAGTTTCAGACTATCCTTTTTTGGTGCTAAAATTCTGGAATTACTAAGGAGCTAGGGTATTTTATACGGTTCCTAGGTGAAGGAGTAAAGTCCCAAATAACACTAATAGATGAAGGATTTTTTTTTAAACAACTTTATTGGAGTATAATTGCTTTACAATGGTGTGTTAGTTTCTGCTTTATAACAATGTGAATCAGCTATACGTATACATATATCCCCATATCTCTTCCCTCTTGTGTTCCCTCCCACCCTTCTTATCCCACCCATCTAGGTGGTCACAAAGCACCAAGCTGATCTCCCTGTGCTATGCAGCTGCTTCCCACTAGCTATCAGTTCACATTTGGTAGCGTATCTATGTCCATGCCACTCTCTCACTTCATCCCAGCTTACCCTTCAGCCTCCCCATGTCCTCAAGTCCATTCTCTACATCTGCGTCTTTATACCTGTCCTGCCCCTAGGTTCTTCAGAACCATTTTGTGTGTGTGTGGATTCCATATATATGTGTTAGCATATGGTATTTGTTTTTCTCTTGTTGACTTACTTCACTCTGTATGACAGACTCTAGGTCCATCCACCTCACTACAAATAACTCCATTTCATTTCTTTTTATGGCTCAGTAATATTCCATTGTATATATGTGCCACATCTTTTTACCCATTCATCTGTCAATGGTCACTTAGGTTGCTTCCATGTCCTGGCTATTGTAAATACAGCTGCAATGAACATTGTGGTACATGACTCTTTTTGAATTATGGTTTTCTCAGGGTATATGCCCAGTAGTGGTATTGCTGGGTCGTATGGTAGTTCTATTTTTAGTTTTCTTAAGGAATCTCCATACTGTTCCCCATAGTGACTGTATCAATTTACATTCCCACCAACAGTGCAAGAGGGTTCCCTTTTCTCCACACCCTCTCCAGCATTTATTGTTTGGAGATTTTTTGAAGATGGCCATTCTGACTCGTGTGAGGTAGTACCTCATTGTAGTTTCTGATTTGCATTTCTCTAATGATTAGTGATGCTGAGAATCCTTTCATGTGTTTGTTGGCAATCTGTATATCTTCTTTGCAGAAATGTCTATTTAGGTCTTTTGCCCATTTTTGGATTGGGTTGTTGTTTTTTATGATAATGAGCCGCATGAGCTGCTTGTATATTTTGGAGCAAAATCCTTTGTCACTTGCTTTGTTTGCAATTATTTTCTCCCATTCTGAGAGTTGTCTATTCATCTTGTTTATAGTTTCCTTTGCTGTGCAAAAGCTTTTAAGTTTCATTAGGTCCTATCTGTTTATTTTTGTTTTTATTTCCATTTCTCTAGGAGGTGGGTCAAAAAGGATCTTGCTGTGATTTATGTCATAGAGTGTTCTGCTTAAGTTTTTCTCTAAGAGTTTTACAGTGTCTGGCCTCACATTTAGGTCTTTAATCCATTCTGAGTTTATTTTTGTGTATGGTGTTAGGGATTGTAATAATTTCAGTCCTTTTTTTTTTTTTTACATCTTTATTGGAGTATAATTGCTTTACAACAGTGGGTTAGTTTCTGCTTTATAACAAAGTGAATCATTTATACATATACATATGTTTCCATATCTCTTCCCTCTTTCGTCTCCCTCCCTCCCACCCTCCCTATCCCACCACTCCAGGCAGTCACAAAGCACCGAGCTGATCTCCCTCTGCTATGAGGCTACTTCCCACTAGCTACATATTTTATATTTGGTAGAGTATATATGTCCATGCCACTCTCTCGCTTTGTCACAGCTTACCCTTCCCGCTCCCCATATCCTCAAGTCCATTCTCTAGTAGGTCTGTGTCTTTATTCCTGTCTTACCCCTAGGTTCTTCATGACATTTTTTTTTCTCAAATTCCATATATATGTGTTAGCATATGGTATTTGTCTTTCTCCTTCTGAGTTACTTCACTCTGTATGACAGACTCTAGGTCTATCCACCTCATTACAAATAGTTTCTAGATTTTTTGATGATGGCCATTCTGACTGGTGTGAGATGATATCTCATTGTAGTTTTGATTTGCATTTCTCTAATGATTAACGATGTTGAGCATTCTTCATGTGTTTGTTGGCAATCTGTATATCTTCATTGGAGAAATGTCTATTTAGGTCTTCTGCTCATTTTTGGATTGGGTTGTTTGTTTTTTTGCTATTGAGCTGCATGTGCTGCTTATAAATTTTGGAGATTAATCCTTTGTCAGTTGCTTCATTTGCAAATATTTTCTCCCATTCTGAGGGTTGCCTTTTGGTCTTGATTATGGTTTCCTTTGCTATGCAAAAGCTTTGAAGTTTCATTAGGTCCCATTTGTTTATTTTTGTTTTTATTTCCATTTCTCTAGGAGGTGGCTCAAAAAGGATCTTGCTGTGATTTATGTCATAGAGTGTTCTGCCTATGTTTTCCTCTAAGAGTTTGATACTTTCTGGCCTTACATTTAGGTCTTTAATCCATTTTCAGCTTATTTTTGTGTATGGTGTTAGGGAGTGATCTAATCTCATACTTTTACATGTACCTGTCCAGTTTTCCCAGCACCACTTATTGAAGAGGCTCTCCTTTCTCCACTGTACATTCCTGCTTCCTTTATCAAAAATAAGGTGATCATGTGTGCGTGGGTTTATCTCTGGTCTTTCTATCCTATTCCCTTGATCTATCTTTCTGTTTTTGTGCCAGTACCATACTGTCTTGATTACTGTAGCTTTGTAGTATAGTCTGATGACTGGGAGCCTGATTCCTCCAGCTCCGTTTTTCTTTCTCAAGGATGCTTTGGCTATTTGGGGTCTTTTGTGTTTCCATACAAATTGTGAAATTTTTTGGTCTTGTTCTGTGGAAAATACCAGTGGTAGTTTGTTAGGGATTGCATTGAATCAGTAGATTGCTTTGGGTAGTATAGTCTTTTTCACAATGCTGATTCTTCCAATCCAAGAACATGATATATCTCTCCACCTGTTTTTTATCATCTTTAATTTCTTTCATGAGTGTCTTATAATTTTCTGCATACAGGGTTTTGTCTCCTTAGGTAGTCTTATTCCTCGGTATTTTATTTTTTTTGTTACAATGGTAAATGGGATTGTTTCCTTAAATTCTCTTTCAGATTTTTCATCAGTAGTGCATAGGAATGCAAGAGATTTCCATGCATTAATTTTGTATCCTGCTACTTTAACAAATTCATTGATTAGCTCTTGTAGTTTTCTGGTAGCATCTTTAGGATTCTCTATGTACAGTATCATGTCATCTGCAAACAGTGACTGTTTTATTTCTTCTTTTCCAATTTGGATTCCTTTTCTTTCTTTTTCTTCTATGATTGCTATGGCTAAAACTTCCAAAACTATGTTGAATAAGAATGGTGAGAGTGAATATCCTAGTCTTGTTGCTCATCTTAGAGGAAATGGTTTCAGTTTTACACCATTGAGAACGATTTTGGCTGTGGGTTTGTCATATATGGCCTTTATTATGCTGAGGTAACTTCCCTCTATGACTACTTTCTGGAGGGTTTTTATCATAAATGGGTGATGAATTTTGTAGAAAGCTTTTTCTGCATCTATTGAGATGATCATATGGTTTTTCTCCTTCAATTTTTTAATATGGTTTATCACATTGATTGATTTGCATATATTGAAGAATCCTTGCATTCCTGGGATAAACTCCACTTGATCATGGTGTATGATCCTTTTAATGTGCTGTTGGATTCTGTTTGCTTGTATTTTGTTGAGGATTTTTACATCTATGTTCATCAGTGATATTACCCTGTAGTTTTCTTTCTTTGTGAAATCTTTGTCTGGTTTTGGTATCAGGGTGATGGTGGCCTTGTAGAATGAGTTTGGGAGTGTTCCTCCCTCTGCTATATTTTGGAAGAGTTTGAGAAGGGAAGGGTAGGTGTTAGCTCTTCTCTAACTGTTTGATAAGATTTGCCTGTGAAGCCATCTGGTCCTGGGCTTCTGTTTTTTGGAAGACTTTTAATCACAGTCTCAATTTCAGTGCTTGTGATTGGTCTGTTTATATTTTCTATTTCTTCCTGGTTCAGTCTTGGAAGGTTGTGATTTTCTAGTAATTTGTCCATTTCTTCCAAGTTGTCCATTTTATTGGCATATAGTTACTTGTAGTAATCACTCAAGATCCTTTGTATTTCTGCAGTGTCAGTTGTTACTTCCTTTTTCATTTCTAATTCTATTGATTTGAGCCTTTGCCCTTTTTTTCTTGATGAGTCTGGCTAATGGTTTATCAATTTTGTTTACCTTCTCAAAGAACCAGCTTTTAGTTTTATTGATCTTTGCTATCATTTCCTTCATTTCTTTTTCATTTATTTCTGATCTGATCTTTATGATTTCTTCTGCTAACTTTGGTTTTTTGTTTGTTTGTTTGTTTACGGTGTGCGGACCTCTCACTGGTGTGGCCTCTCCCTTTGCGGAGCACAAGCTCCAGATGTGGATGCGCAGGCTCAGCAGCCATGACTCATGGGCCCAGCTGCTCCACAGCATGTGGGATCTTCCCAGACCAGGACACGAACCCATGTCCCCTGCATCGGAAGGCAGACACTCAACCACTGCGCCACCAGGGAAGCCCACTTTGGGCTTTTTTTGATCTTCCTTCTCTAATTGCTTTAGGTGTAAGGTTAGGTTGTTTAAGATGTTTCTTCTTTCTTGCAGTAGGATTTTATTGCTATAAACTTCCTTCTTAGAACAGCTTTTGCTGCATCCCATAAGTTTTGGGTCATCATACTTTCATTGTCATTTGTTTCTAGGTATTTTTTTATTTCATCTTTGACTTTTTCAGTTACCTCTTGGTTACTTAACAATGTATTGTTTAGCCTCCATGTGTTTGTATTTTTTACAGAATTTTTTCCTGTAATTGATATCTAGTCTCATAGTGTTGTGGTCTGAAAGGATACGTGATATGGTTTCAATTTTCTTAGATTTAACAAGGCTTGATTTGTGACCCAAGATATGATCTATCCTGGAGAATATTCCATGAACACTTGAGAAGAATGTGTATTCTTTTGTTTTTGGATGGAATGCCTGATAAATATCAATTATGTCCATCTCTTTAATGTATCATTTAAAGCTTTTGATTCCTTATTTATTTTCATTTTGCAGCCATCCATTGGTGAAAGTGGGGTGTTAACATAGCCTACTATGTTTGTGTTACTGTCTATTTCCCCTTTTATGGCTGTTAGCATTTGCCTTATGTATTGAGGTGCTCCTATGTTGGGTGCATAAATATTTACAATTGTTATATCTTCCTCTTGGATTAATCCCTTGATCATTATGTAGTGTCCTTCTTTGTCTCTTCTAATAGTCTTTATTTTACAGTCTATTTTGTCTGATATGAGAATTGCTACTCCAGCTTTCTTTTGTTTTCCATTTGCATGGAATATCTTTTTCCATCTCCTCACTTTCAGTCTGTATGTGTCCCTAGGTATGAAGTGGGTCTCTTGTAGACAGCACATATATGGGTCTTAGTTTTGTATCCATTCACCCAGTTTATGTCTTTTGGTTGGAGCATTTAATCCATTTACATTTAAGGTAATTATCGATATGTATGGTCCTATTCCCATTTTCTTAATTGTTTTGGGCTTGTTATTGTAGGTCTTTTCCTTCTCTTGTGTTTCCAGCCTAGAGAAGTTCCTTTATCATTTGTTGTAAATCTGGTTTTGTGGTGCTGAATTCTCTTAGCTTTTGCTTGTCTGTAAAGATTTTGATTTCTCAGTTGAATCCGAATGAGATGCTTACTAAGTAGAGTAATCTTTATTGTAGGTTCTTCTCTTTCATCACTTTAAATATGTCCTGTCTCTCCATTCTGGCTTACAGAGTGTGTGCTGAAAGATCAGCTGTTAACCTTATGGGGATTCCCTTGTGTGTTATTTGTTGCTTTTCCCTTACTGCTTTTAATATTTTTCTTTGATTTAATTTTTGATAGTTTGATTAATATGTCTTGGGGTGTTTCTCCTTGGATTTTTCCTGTATGGGACCCTGTGCACTTCCTGGACTTGATTGACTCTTTCCTTTCCCATATTAGGGAAGTTTTCAATTATAATCTCTTCAAATATTTTCTCAGTGCCTTTTTTTTTTCTCTTCCTCTTTGGGACCCTTATAATTCGAATGTTGGTGTGTTTAATGTTGTCCCAGAAGTCTCTGTGACTGTCCTCAATTCTTTTCATTCTTTTTTCTTTATTTTGCTCTGCAGTAGTTATTTCCACTATTTTATCTTCCAGGTCACTTATCCATTCTTCTGCCTCAGTTATTCTATTTATTCCTTCTAGAGAATTTTTAATTTCATTTATTGTATTGTTCATCACTGTTTGTTTGCTCTTTAATTCTTCTAGGTCCTTCTTAAACGTTTCTTGTATTTTCTCCAATCTATTTCCATGATTTTGGATCATCTTTACTATCATTACTCTGAATTCTTTTTCAGGTAAACTGCCTATTTCCTCTTCATTTGTTTGGTATGGTGGGTTTTTACCTTGCTCCTTCATCTGCTGTGTGTTTCTCTGTCTTCTCATGTTGCTTAACTTACTGTGTTTGGGGGTCTCCTTTTCACATGCTGCAGGTTCATAATTCCCATTTCTTTTTTTTTTTTTTTTTTTTTTTTGGTACGTGGGCCTCTCACTGTTGTGGCCCTTCCTGCTGCGGAGCACAGGCTCCGGACGTGCAGGTTCAGTGGCCATGACTCATGGGCCCAGCCGCTCCGCGACATGTGGGATCTTCCCGGACTGGGGCACGAACCTGCGTCCCCTGCATCGGCAGGCAGACTCTCAACCTCTGTGCCACCAAGGAAGCCCATCCCATTGTATTTTGATGTCTGTCCCCAGTGGCTAAGGTTGGTTCAGTGGGTTGTGTAGGCTTCCTGGTGTAGGGGACTGTTGCCTGTGTTCTCGTGGATAAGGTTGGATCTTGTCTTTCTGGTAAGCAGGACTGCTTCCCATGGTGTGTTTTAGGTGTCTGTGACCTTATTATGATTTTAGGCAGCATCTCTGCTAATGGGTGGGGTTGTGTTCCTGTCTTGGTAGTTGTTTGGTGTAGGGTGTCCAACACTGTAGCTTGCTGGTCATTGAGTGGAGCTGTGTCTTAGCATTTAGATGGAGATCTCTGGGAGGACTTTTGCTGTTTGATATTACATGGAGCTGGGAGGCCTCTGGTGGATCAATGTCCTGAAATCAGCTCTCCCACCTCAGAGGCCCAGGCCTGACACCTGGCCAGAGCACCAAGACCCTTTCAGCCACACAGCTCGGAAGAAAATTGAGAAAAAAAAGTAGGAAAGAAAGAAAAATAAAATTATATAAATTTATTTAAATTAAAAAAAATATTAAAAATTAAAAAGTAATAAAAAGAAAGCAAGAAGAGAGCAACCATACCAAAAAACAAATCCACCAATGATAACACGTGCTAAAAGCTACACCAAAAAAATTGGACAGATAGAACCCTAGGACAAATTGTAAATGCAAAGCTATACAGACAAAATCACACAAAAAAGCATATACATACACACTCACAAAAAGGAAAATATATATATATATATATGTATATTAACAAAAAGGAAGAGAGCAACCAAATGAATAAATAAGTCTACCAGTGATAATAAACTCTAAATATTAAACTAAAGAAGGTAAACATAAAACCAGAAACAAATTAGATGCAGAAAGCAAACCCCAAGTCTACATTTGCTCCCAAAGTCCACCACCTCAATTTTGGGATGATTCGTTGTCTATTTAGGTATTCCAGAGATTCAGGGTACATCAAGTTGATTGTGGAGATTTAATCTGCTTCTCCTGAGGCTGCTGGGAGAGATTTCCTTTTCTCTTCTTTGTTCACACAGCTCCTGGGGTTCAGCTTTGGATTTGACCCCGCCTCTGCGTGCAGGTCACCTGAGGCCATCTGTTCCCGCTCAGAGAGGACGGGGCTAAAGGAGCAGCTGATTTGGGGTCTCTGGCTCACTCAGGCCAGGGAGAGGGAGGGGTATGGATGTGGGGCAAGCCTGTGGCAGCAGAGACCACCATGACATTGCAGCAGCCTGAGGTGCACCATGCATTCTCCCGGGGAAGTTGTCCCTGGATCACGGGACCCTGGCAGTGGCGGGCTGCACAGGCTCCCGGGAGGGGAGGTGTGGATAGTGATCTGTGCTTGCACACAGGCTTCTTGGTGGCTGTAGCAGCAGCCTTAGTGTCTCATGCCCGTCACTGGGGTCTGCGCTGATAGCCACGGCTCGTGCCCATCTCTGGAGCTCATTTAGGCGGTGCTCTGAATCCCCTCTCCTAGCTCACCCTGAAACAATGGTCTCCTGTCTCTTAGGCAGGTCCAGACTTTTTCCTGGACTCCCTCCCAGCTAGCTGTGGTGCACTAGCCCCCTTCAGGCTGTATTCACGCAGTCAACCCCAGTCCTCTCCCTGGGATCCAACCGAAGCACGAGCCTCAGCTCCCAGCCCCCGCCCACCCCGACGGGGGAGCAGCAAGCCTCTCAGGCTTGTGAGTGCTGGTTGGCAATGATTCCATGTTTGGGAATCTCTCTGTTTTGCCCTCTGCATCCCTATTGCTGCTCTCTCCTCCATGGCTCTGAAACTTCCTCCATACCCATCCCCTGTCTCCACCAGTGAATGGCCTTCTTAGTGTGTGGAAACTTTTCCTCCTTCACAGCTCCTTCCCCAAGGTGCAGGTCCTGTCCCTATTTTTTTGTCTCTGTTTTTTCTTTTTTCTTTTGCCCTATCCACGTACGTGGGGAGTTTCTTGCCTTTTGGGAAGTCTGAGGTCATCTGCCAGCATTCAGTAGGTGTTCTGTATGAGTTGTTCCACATGTAGGTGTATTTCTGATGTATTTGTAGGGAGGAAGGTGATCTCCACGTCTTACTCCTCTGCCGTCTTGAAGGTCTCCGAGGGATTACTTTTGAAATGTATTCAACTAAGTGTAAGAAATCAGCTTTGCACCAAATTTGAAATGAAGTATCAGGCAATATCATGAAAATGAAAAATTAGATTTTTTTGCTCTATCATTTTATTTAGTCCTAAGTCATTGCAAAACATTAACAGAGTTTACAAAGAAAACATTAAATTAATTAATTCAAAGTTGAAAGCACCTCATATAAATGGCCTAATTATCCATGAAGACGAGACAGCCATAATTTCTTTTAATTTAGTCATCACTAAGGGAGGTTATATTTACCTCTGACTCTAAATTCCACAAAGTAAAATCAGAAAAAGCTCAAATTGCAAAATAATTAGTTATAATTATTTTAACTTAGTAATAATTAATTTAACTCATGTATTTAAAACAAAAAATTTGTTTCCATCTGATTTATGAACACTCCAATTATTTGCTTGGAAGTCAATTACACAGAATATAAAAAAGGCAAGAGGTAGGTATGCTGCTTTATTTTTAGAACAATATGCAAGCAATCATTCGATTTCTAAAAGAAATCCATTCGTGTTTTCCCTATTGGTTGGACTGTGTTACAACAGTGAAGGGTGCTGGTGTAATGAACGTGGATTTGTCCAAGCTCTAGCTAGGAGGCAGTATTACATTCTGAGTAAGGGAGTGGCCTCTGAGTTAGACAATTAGAGTGGCCTCTGAGTTAGCTCAACAATTTGCCTACCATGAGCAAGTCATTTTATCTTTCTCAACTGTACACTAGGAATAATAATAGTGCCTAAGTGTGGCAGAGAGAATACCATGAGTTTTCCAAACTTTCATTTCCTGTGGACATACAAGTAGACTCTACTTCCCAGCTCCCCTTGAATCAAACTGATGCTATTGCTAATTCTGGCCAATGGTATGTGAGCAGAAAAGGTGTATGCCAATTCTGAGTTTTGGCTCCTGAAATACTCCAGGAGCTGTCCACATTTTTTCTTCACTGGTTGGTCAGCTGTATGCAAATAACCCAGTGGAGGAAGTGGAGGCTTAGGGTAGAAATGGTAGAGATACTAGCTTGAAGAAGCCTGGAATCACTAGGTTCCAGAATCACTGCTTGAAGATAGGGAAATAAACACTGAGATTTGGGGGTGCTTGGTACAGCAACTCACATATCCCAAATAATACACAACCTCATAAATTTGACATAAGAACTAAAAGACATGGCAATCATGGAATGTCTAGCATGTAGTAAATGTTCAATCATTGATGGGTATTATTACTACTTAAAGGCAAAAGAAATATATAATGTCCTATTGCACATTATGGCCTTGTTAGTAGTTAAAATGTCTTGAGAAAAATAAAGAAATTGATTATATATATATCATCTATTCTAGAATGCATAAAATCACATTACTTAATGTAGTATAATATCACTTCTTATCCCCTGGCACAGGACCATCAGTATTCATTAAAGACTGAATGAATGGTAGTTCCAATGAATAAATTAATCCATGAATACAGGATAATAAAGGAAATTTTCTCCAGTTTAAATGCACTGGACAGAGTTATTAAATACTCTATACAGATTAGGAATTTTTAAAGACTCAAGAATGACAAAGGTGCTTAACACTAAGAAGGAAGAGGTACACAAAGGAACACACAGGTAGCTTCAACGAAAGGGCGTAGATGCTAGTTCTTACATTATATAGTGAATGCATTAGTGTTTACATGATTATTCCCTACCTGACTTATATATGCTTCTATATATTGTGTTTGCATACAGATATAAAATAATAAAAGGTTTAATAAAAGTAATATTCAATATAGATGATTCTGATTATACAGAAGGTATGAAAAGGATTAGTCATCAGAGTTTATTAAATGAGCAATCTCTGTGACTATTAAAAGATGTGGATATGAAAATGCTTTTGACATTCAAAACTCATAGAGGTAACTTTTAGTTCTAATTGAGGGATTGACAATTGAGAATAATTGAGAAGAGACAACATTTGTGGAGGAAAGAAAATTCAAAGCAAAGAATGAGATACTGACTACCTTGCAAGGGTATCAGAACACTCAAACTCTGGTCCCAGCCCCATCACTTACCATGGGTTGGGGGCAGATAATTTCTTGGAGGCTCCATTCCCTGGTACATTAAATTAGGGGATTGGATTAATTGGTTAATTTTGTGATGTTTCAGGGTTATTATTTGTTCAATATAATTATTATAAACATTAGTTTTCATTGCACTGTGTGTGGGAGAAATTATCAGTTAGAAAAGCTCTGGCTGATAGAATGCAAGATAAATCACCTTTTAACTGGGTATTTTTTCTCGATACATAAATAGCTGCTTTCCACAGAAGCCAACTTATGTCAAATAATAACTAAAAAACAAATGGAAAACTAGAATATTTTACTCATACTTAATTGGTCATACACAGTTTCTACATATTCCAAGCAAACAAATGCACAATAGGGCATGTATTTTAATGAACCTTCATAACAATAGAAGCAATGTGGGAAAAAAAATTGATACAGAAAAAAAAAAAAGATGATTTGAAGATGTATTTATGGCATACCTGTCACCCAGTTCCTAGGCAACCAGGCACTGTTCAAACAGAAAGAAAGGTAGATAATTATAGATGATGGTATATTTGGTCTTTCCTGCTTAAGGAAGGAAATCTTCAAGAAATAAAACCATACATGATTCCTAAAGGTGTCATTTCATGTATCTAATTTGAAATGGAATTTCTTGACTGAATCATAGCACCTTTCCTTTGATGTAGAGTCTACTGATGGTTTCTTCATCCGAGCCATAGCTGCACACAAGCCTCTCCCTTGCACATCCACACCCCCCTTTGCTCTGCATCAGTGGCGTCTGGTCTGCTGCACTCGCTTTCAGCCACAATTGTCAACTATTTTTAAGAGAGACTATTGAGAAGAGGAAGAATGATGCCAAAAACTCAGCTCTGTGCACTGGTGCCAGATCGAATCTCGGAGACAGAGTTTTGGGTGAAGTAGAAAAGAATAGCTTTATTGCTTTGCCCAGCAAAGGGGGACACAGTTGGCCCATGCCCTCAAAACTGTGTGTCCCAACCCAAGGGGGATTTGGTGATGAGTTTTATAGCAATGGTTCAAGGGTGAGGTTGCTGATAAGAATCAGTGTGTGTGCAGGGCCTGTATTCATTTAATCTGGCCTCAGGTGGTCTCCTGATGAGCTTCTTGAGGTTATCAAACTGAGACCTTCTCTCTGGAGTGAAGAATGCTTCATCAAGTAGTTAATGTCTTCCAGTTGTTGGGGATTTTAGTTCTGCAGAAGAGCTCAAAGATCTTGTTATGTGTATCCCTTGAGGTGGAACCAGGATCCTGTCCCAAGGCTGCACTATTGTTCCTTGACTACTCCTCCCTTGTATCCACATCTCCTCCCTTCTCTGATTAGTAACTGTTTGAACCTGCCCTTTGGAACTCAGGGAAGGTCATGGAGGTTGAAACTTATTCCCTAAAAATAAGAAACAGGGGACACAGAAAGGCTTTCATGCCCAGGAGCCCCACAGGGTCCTGCTACATTTCAGAAATGGGTAAGGAAAATATGCTTTCCTGGGGATTATTGAAAAGAGTCTTTTTTTCAATCCAGAAAATATTTTTCTATTCAAAGAGAGTTAGTTCCACCTTTTGTCTGGTTTTGTTTTGCTTTCTACAGGTAGCAGATGCAACCGTTCAGAGAAGCACCAAGGCAAAAGCAGAGCACACAGCTCAGGAAATCCGAAGACAAATCAAACCCTGTCTCAGGTCTGTGAGAAAAATGCCAGCCAATATGTGCAAAATCATGAGCTATTCTTGAGTGTATTCAACTTCATATCCAAACTAATTATTAATTTAGTTGAAAAATAAACTTTAACACATGCTCACATGTTGAGGAAAAAGTAATCAGTCAATCTAAGAAAGAAATAGAAAATTTTATTTGAGCCAAGTTGAGGATTATAACCCAGGAACAGCCTCTCAGAAATCTCCTAGAACTGTTCCACCTGTTAGAAGTCAAGGTATATTTATATAAGTTTTTGAGACAGAGGACTGTACATTAAATGACATATTATTGACAGTTTATACAGTCTAGCAAGTAGTAGGTCATGGGTTATAGTGGCTCCTTACAAGATCAAGAAGGAATGTTGTCTATAAGGAGTTGTCTTGTTGGTGCTGGGAGAGTGTTGTTCTTTGTGTTTGAGTAGGTATTTCTGCCGATGGGGAGGTTTTGAAACCGTGGACGTCAGATTGAGACTTGAACCCACTGTCTTTTAATTGAGATCACACACCTAGTCTCAGGACTTAATGATGCTCAGGTTCTTGATGTCTCATGGCAGAAAGAATTCAGTGAGAGACAGATTGATAGTTAGGAACTAGATTTATTTAGAGACAAGCACACTCCCACAGACAGAGTGTGCACCACCTCAGAAGGTGAGAGACCTGGAAATATGGCATGGTTAGTTTTTATGGGCTGGGAAATTTCATAGGCTAATGAGTGGGAGGATTATTCCAATTATTTTAAGGAAGGGGCAGGAATTTCCAGGAATTGGATGACCACCCACTTTTTGACCTATTATGGTTGGACTCAGAACTGTCATGGTGCTGGTGGGTGTGTCATTTAGATGCTAATGTATTACAATGAACATATATTGAGGCTCAAGGTCTACTGGAAGTCAACTTGTCTGCCAACTTAGACCTACTTGGTTCTAACCAGTTTTTGTCATGTGCTATGGCTATGTCATTCTTTTAAAGGTTGTACCCTGCCCCCTTCCTTTGTGTTTCAGTTTGGTGGATGCACAATGCACAGTGGGGGAGAGAGGAGACCAAAGGGTAGACAAATTTTTTTGTGTTTAAATTTTTCTTGTCTTGCCATAAAATATGAATTTTGTTGCACAAAAAATACCTATGGAACATTTTGTCTGTGTCAGATACCATTTGGTGTACTGAGAAAATAATGGGCAGAGCCAGCACGTGTCCAAATTCATGGGGCTTCCAGCCTGTGGAAAAAAGTGGAGAAAGACACTGAACCAATGAACTCATAAGTGACATAAATAAATACAAATTGTGATAACATCCAAGGAAGAAGAAGAAGAAGAAAAAAAAAAACAGCTTCACTAAAAGCCAGTAACCTGAGGATGTGCCTTGGTGATCAGAGAAGATCTGTGAGGAAGGGATTTAGGCTGAAGCTTGATCATTGCACCTTTTTTCTTTAAGCATTAAAACTAGCACAAATGTCCTAACAATAAGGGACTGGGTTAAAGGATGATAAGATTTTCATGCAATTTATTTTTATCCATTAGGATTAAGAAATGTCTCTGGACTAAGATGTCTAAACTTTACTCTTAAATAAACCAAAGGCTGAAACCCCCTCAGCCAGGACTAAGGCAAGGAACGATACTTCAAGCAGAGGAAACAGCATGTACCAAGGCTCTGAAGTTAAAAAGTCTTGTCATTTCCAGTAAAAGAAAAAGAACCAGCAGGGCTATGGAATATTTGAGGGAGGGGTGGGAGGGGAGTGGTACAAGCTGAGATTGAAAAGTTGTAGGTCAGGCCTGCAACACTTGCTAAGCAGTTCATCTTGCATTCCAAAGGCAGTGAAAAACTAATATAGGGTTTACAGAGGCCAGTGACATGACTGAACTTACAGTAAAAAGAATGGATTGGGGATTTAAGAAAAAAATACAAGTTGGAAGGCTCCATGGCAATAGTCCACAGGGAAAATATACTAACCAGAAAAGCAGAATCCACTCAAAGTATCAATATTATAAAATGAGGAAATTTAAAGCAAGGAATTGGTTATCCTTATAATGGAATTGATGAAAAGCTAAATAGGAGTTGGTGGTGAGACATGCCATGGATTACCAACATCAAGAAGTCACTACCACCCCAAGGTTGGAGGTGAAATGGAGCAGGACCTTGCTGGGCCCTCCTGGGTACAAATCTTTTCTGTGTCCCCCATTTCTTGTTTATAGGAAATAGGCTTCATTACAGCCTTCTTGACCTTCCCTGAGCTCCAGAGGGAAGATTCAAACCATTGCTAATCAGGGAAGGGAGGGAATGCAGAAACAAAGGAGAAGCAGTCAAGAAACAATAGTACAGCTATGGGTCAGGGTCCTGGTTCCACCTCAAGGAATATACATAACAATATCTTTGAGCTATTTTGCAGAACTAACACCACTACCCAGGATGGTAGCAACTTCAGGCTGAGCAAGAGATTCCTGGAGCACTGCCCTGTTACCTCACCACCAGCCAATCAGAAGAAAGTCACACACCTTACAACCCTCACCCAAAATTTTGCCTATAAAAACTTTTCCCAAAAACCATCAGAGAGTTTGGGGTTTTCTTGAGCACAAGCCACCCGTTCTCCTTGCTTGGCCCTGCAATAAACCTTTCTCTGCTCCAAACTCCAATGTGTTGGTTTGCTTGGCCTTACCATGTGATGGGCACACAAACGTGCATTCAGTAACAGAAGGCAGCGGGACCCCATGATGTTATCAGAATCCTAGTATAAGCAGCTCATCGCAAGAAACTGCCCTCAGCAGAAAACCCTTTTTGTTTTTTTGTCAATTTAGCAAAACTACATTGTAACTAACGTTTAAATCAGGCACCCCATGTTCTACTCATCTCTGGCCTTAGCACACCTTTCAAATCTTTTGATCACAAAATACCTTGCCTAACCTGTTGGTTCCTTCCATAGATCAAAGAAGTAGAAATGAAGAATAAGTAATTAACAGATGACCAGATCTCTTCCCTAGCTTCCCCTTCCATAATCTCATGAAAAAACGGCATGAACAAACTCTGTGAATAAACTGCATGAACAAGATAGCATCTAAAGAAAGATCACAAGAAGTGGACAAGCCTGCACATGGTGGGAGATGGCGAACAGTCTGATGCCCTATCTCAATGATTACCTGAGATTACTTCTTTTCCCTTTAAATATTTTCATGGCTGAGCAGAACCTTTGGACTTGGTTTTTTGCAGACACTGAGTCCACCATCTCTTCAGATTGCCAACACCTGTTTAAAAGCAACTTTCCTTTCTATCAGCCTTCACCTTTCTCTCTCTCAGGTATTGATTTTTGAGCAGTGAGCAACCGGATCTGTGTTTGATAACACGAGGCTGGATCATCTGGTGGAAGTAGGAACAACAGTGGGTCAGTCCAGAAGGTGATGAAGTATATAATACTTCTAATACATGAGTATTTAGAATTTCATTGCTGTGAAATATCAATAAACACAGGATAAGAGAAAATGATACCCCAAAAAAAGGCTCCCCCTAAGTAAATTTCTACTTTGTTTCTTCCCCCAAAAGAGGAGTAAACACCATAACACCATGACTCTCTCAAAATTAAATGAAAGCACAGTCCCACCAAAGTAAGATGGTCGGCAGGATGGCAAAAGACACCATCTGGCTCTGATTCCCCTGTAATTCCACTGGATGGTCTTTCTTCTTGGAGATAATACAATAATTATAATCCCATTGTTCCTTAAATTGGAGTACATTCTCCCTGAGTAATCATAGTTTTATTTTCTTGCATGTGGATCAATTCTCCAACTTCTTTTGCTCTCAGAAATGTTGCCTAACAATCCCATCATTTCACGGTTCTTTTGCACCTTTGCAAGAAACAAGGGAATTACAGTCAAATCCTTTTCTATTTGGAATCAACATTGCTGTATGTTAGATTTGTTAAGGAAAGGTTTGCATGGATGGGGTTTGAAGAGCTTAGAAAAATGATATCATCACTGTTCCCTGCATATCCAGTAATTGAATTGGCCTACCCCCTCTCCCCTAGTGTTGAAAAAGGAGTTTCAAAACAATAGATGGTAGAGACCAACTAGTAGATATAGAGTAGGGCCAGAAATTATATAACATTTCTATAATCTCCATGTGTGGTAGGAAAAATAATTGTCCCCAGAGATGTCCATGTCATAATGCCAACACCTATGAATATGTTACTTTACGTAGAAAAAGGGACTTTGCAGATGTGATTAAGTTAAGGATCTTAAGATGCGTAAAGTATCCTGGATTATCTAGGTGAGCCCAATGTAATCACAAGGGTCCTTCCTTATAAGGGTGAGGCAGGAGGGGCAAATTCAGAGAAGAAGATGTGATTGCGAAAGCAGAAGTCAGAATCATATGCTGGGCCATGAGCCAAGAAATGTGGGCAACTTCTAGGCACTGGAAAAGGCAAGGAAACTTCCCTGTAGAGCCTCCAACAGGTTCACAGCCCTTTGACCCATTTTAGACTTCTGACCTCCAGAACTGTAAATTAATAAGTTGGTGTTGCTTAAGCCACTTATTTGTGGTAATGTGTTACAGCAGCAAGGGGAAACTAATAAAACATGTATAAAAATTGTAACACAATGCCTACCATATAGCATTATTTTCATTATTATTATCATCTAATGTTTTCTTATTTCTACCTTGTCTTTGCTTTATGTATTTTCTTAAATTGCCATTGTTGACAATGTTAGGCATTGTGTGAAAATAAACTTTTTATTTTATTGTTATCATTTTCAGTTATGGAATGTGGGGCGTGGGGGGGGGGAAACAGAAAACTCTAGCCTGTTTTGGAAATTACTAGAAACAGAAAGCAACTATACTGTCTTTATGTTGGAAGGGATAGTCTTCACCAACGATATAAAAAAAACTAAATTATTGTGTCCATTCATATAGAAAGTTGGGCTGCTAATTTGCTGATGTATTTGGAAGTTTATGGAGTATTGTACTTAGCAGCTGAGCAGATGTCATGCTTATGACTTTCTCCTTCCTTTCCTTTTGACCTCTAAAAGAGACCTGGATACTATAGTAAATTTTTTTTGTTTGAGATAGAAGCTATCCCAGTCTTTATTTCAATATTTTTCTTCTGAAGAATGCTAACTAAAACTTGTATTGTAAAAGTTATAATATTGCATGTTTAACTGCTATAGCCTATTCAGAACACAATACTTATATTTTCTATGGAGTTTCTCTAATGTTTTCAACTTGAAGTGAATCGTTGGAGAGAAACTGAAATGAGTCCCTTAAAAGAGAATTTTGCTTTGCCAATAGCCTGGCCATCTCTGATTTTTTTTGAAACCCATGCTGTTCATTTCCCCGTTGATTTAAGCTATGGGGGATCCTATTATCATATAATACTGTTTCTCCTCCCATGTCAAAATGTCCTGATGGTCCTACATGAAACTCTGCAAATACAATGTGTGGGGTTTGGAAAACTCCTAAGAACCTTCTCCATCTATTATCAAGTTTACAGAGCAACACCCAGAATAATCAAGCCAAGTTTAACTCAATTGGGTAGAGAGATGAAAACTCTGCGCAGCTGAATGTTGCATATGATAAAGTTTTAGACAATTTCCCAGAAAGAGATTGCAATCCTTCTGAATGATGTATTCCCAGCTGCATTTACCTATCAGCTGCTCTTTGCTCTGTACCTATACATATATACTGCTTATGTTGAGAAAAGAAAGTCTGTTTTCTGTGAATATAAAACAAGGTATGCAATAAAATATTCATAATGCCAAACTTGCAGCCTTCAGTACATGCACTTTCTAGAATACCAAATATAATGAACACTCCAATTAGAACTGTATTTGGGTCTTTTTTATCCATTCATGTTTTACATTACCTGTGTGTGTGCATGCTATATATAGCTGCCCTTTCCTCATGCAAACTTCATCCATCTTGGAAGAATTTTAAAACTCCCTTTTTAAATTCTTATAGCCTTTTACTGTTAAATAAGTTCTTGTTGACATTTACAAGTCATACCATTTACAAGCGTGCACTCTGCTCTTCATGTTTATTCCCCATTCATTGCAATAAAATGTAACATTTAATGCTCTATTGATTATTGCTGCCATAACAAGTGACACTTTTAATGAGTGATTTTCTTTTCTAGGCTTCATGCTGGATGTACATTACATAGTAAACAATATTCTGTGTTAAAAAAAATTTACTTGCACCCGATAATAAGCTTAAGACAAGCCACTTTCTTCAGTTTATGAAAAAGTATAACATTAGTGCAAGTAATATTAATAATACTGAGATGTAAAATAGATTGTTTTTCCAATGACACCAATTTATGGTGGTGAAGACATTTCCTCGCTAGTGTTGAAATCATTAAAAGTTCATTATTTACTTGGTGAATCTATAAGTCAAAAGTTGACATACATTCCCTATTTTCATGCAAGTTATATGAGCTGTGAGAGTGGATATTTTGTGTTTAGCTTTAAATAACTCCTTGCAGCAGGGAATGAAGGAGAAAAGAAGAAGAAATATCTTAATGCTTATTTAAAAGTTTGGAAATTAGATTTGTGTTAATTATGAGTTTTTAGTTATTTTTTGCTAGGAGACTATTTGCTTATTATAATGATAGAAAGGTCCTTATAAAATAAAGACTTTTGAGGCTTATTGTATTCGTGTTTAATTATTTTATTTATTTATTTTTGGCTGCGTTGGGTCTTCGTTGCTGTGCGTGGGTTTTCTCTAGTTGCGGAGAGCGGGGGCTACTCTTCGTTGTGGTGTGCGGGCTTCTCATTGCGGTGGCTTCTCTTGTTGCAGAGCATGGGCTCTAAGCGTGTGGGCTTCAGTAGTTGTGGCACGCGGGCTTCAGTAGTTGTGGCACACTGGCTCAGAATTTGTAGCTCACAGGCTCTAGAGCACAGGCTCAGTAGTTGTGGTGCACGGGCTTAGTTGCTCTGCCGCATGTGGGATCTTCACGGACCAGGACTCGAACCTGTGTCCCCTGCATTGGCAGGCGGATTCTTAACCACTGCGCCCCCAGGGAAGCCCTTCATGTTTAATTAAATTTGAAATTCCCAAGAAACAACTGAAGTTGTATTCACATGCACAACTAATGTGACCATGGTTGTCCAGTCACTCAAAAATATCGAATCAAATAATTTTTTGAAATGTTCACTCATTTTTATTTTATTTTATTTTTTGACTGGGTCATCATAAAAGTTCATGAATGGTTCTAAAATGTAAAGCAGCTTAGATGTGGCCTTCTTGACATCAGGAAGCTCTATTTGTTCCTCAAATTTTTACTATTCTGCACCTTAGACCTTAAATACGACCATTCATTTTTTTTCCAAATAGTCACTCGCAGAAAGAAATGTAAGCACTACTGTAAAGGCCATCCCATTAGACTTTATCAGATATTTATCTTTCAGCTAATGATTCATTATTTCCTTTCTAATGTGACAGCTGGCTGAGAGCAGCTCCCTGCAGAATAGGGGACTCTGGGGAGCAGCAACAAGCATTCAGCATAAGAGCTCTGTCCATGGATGCCAAGTATTAGAGAGATGCCAAAGTGAGGGTTCTCTTAGCCAGCGGGTGTGGATATTCATATCCATAAGCCAGTGGTGTATGGATAAATATTTGGAATAGTAAGAGAAAGATGAGGAAGAAGACCAAAGAAAGTGTAGGGGGCAGCGTGAATGCACCCCAATAGCAGATACCATACACTTCAAATTTAGCCCCAGTGCTGATGCCATAACAGGAGAGCTTACTGCCACAAGAAATGAGTAAAGAGGAAAAAGTCATGATGTCACAGATACGGGACAGACAGAAGAAAATATTTAATGATGTGGTTAATTTGAATCGCTATTGTTCTACCTTTTCTACACACTCCTCCTAAGCCATCCAAACAAATTCTAGCCAAGTTAATAATGTCCTGGCAACCTTGATTTGGAGGCTCCAAGTGACATATAGGAATAAAGAAGCATCCTTAAGACTCTTCTTTAGGTGTGGATTTTAGAAGTTACTCAACTTTCCTATTTAAATGCAGAGTTCCTGCATTGCTTATAAAATGAACAATGTGAAAACATTGTTTATAATCAATGTTTTTTTTAAGGGAAATACACATTGACAACCATTATATGTTCTTTGTTATGCTATGGCTCTCTGAGATGGTATGAATGTATTCACATAATAGGTGCGCATGTGAATCAAACTCCAGGAGAGGATCAAAAAAATAAATTTTTAGAAACCAAACCATGTAATGAACAATTAGGTCTGCTCTATACCACATGAACATCTGTAATAACTATGTCATCATTTTTTCAATTTGTTATATGTAACATAGTGCCTATAGACAATGATTTTATGCATTTGTTCAGCAAACATACACTGAATGAATAATAAGCACCAGGAATTGCATTAGGTGCTGCATATAACAGCAAGCCAGACACACAATTCCTGACCTCAAAGAGATTACAGTCTAGTGAGACATGAATACAGTCAAGGGCAGGATACCAATGAGACATAGAACCTCACTGGATGAAAGCAAGTGAACCAGAAGCTGAAAGAATGAACAAGAATTAGCAAAGTGGATCAACCACAGCCAGTAACAAAGATATTTGGAAAACCCAATATCTTTGGGAACAAGTGATAAGACGAAAGATTCTGTTCAATGAGAATTTTGGCTAATAATTGTCCCATAAAACTGTCCATTTTAATTTCCACCCAGAAGTCTCATATCATATAAGAATAGAACACCTAAGTTGGGGTAAAACATTCCATTGTTTTAATTATTAATTGGGATTGTTTAGAATTGATGTGCTTTCTCTATAAACATTGATTTGTTCAAGTAATATTTATTGAGGCCACACATTTAGTCACTGAGGATGCAATGTTAACAAGGATAAAAATGACACCCAACTCTAGTGAACATTTGTCATGCATTTTGAAGAATTCTTCAGCTTCTGAGTCTGGGTAGGGCACACAGACTTTCTCCCCCTAGAAGTGCTGACTATATTCAGTACTTTTCCAGCCTCCCTTGCAGCTAGCTATAAGCACATAAGTTAGGCTCTGCCAGTCGGTGCTAGTAACACAAAAAGAAAGAAGAGGGAAGTTGCTTTTCCTCTCTGGCAGTGATAGCAGTAGCAGTGGTTGTAGGACTGGGCTCCATGAAGAAGTAAAATCTGCTCCATCGACTGTAGTGCTAACATAGCATCTGGTGTCCAGTGGCAGCTTGAGTGGTTTCTCAGAAGAGTAATAGAGTTTAAGGGAGTATTTCAGGGCCTCGAGACTAACTTTCCAACTTATTCAATGACTTGGTGAGCTACTCCAAATCTTCTTCCCTTGCTTATTCTGACCCAGTAGGCTTCTGTTGCTTGCAACAAAGAACCATGATTGATAGACCAGCTTCAGAGTCAGCCAGCCATTAAGAAAAGCAACCATCAGAACAAGGAACATATCAAGACTCAGCAGCCTCCAGCATGTTGATTTCTCAGAAGCATCTCACTATAAAAACTAAAAAAGCGCATTCATTTTGGCTTTGAGCTTTCTCTATTAAATACTTGTATTTGTCTGATTAGGCACCTATAGGAAAATGCCATAGACAGGGGGCTTAAACAACAGACATTTATTTCTCACAGTTCTGGTCGCTGGAAAGTCCAAGATCAAGGTGTTGGAAGATTTGGTTCCTGAAGAGAACTTGCTTCCTGGCTTGTAGCCACCTGCCTTATCATTCATTGCAGTATATTACATTTATGTATATATTTTAGTCATGTTCATCAACATGACATGTCTTCATCAAATTGTCTAATTAGGGCTTCCCTGGTAGCATAGTGGTTGAGAATCTGCCTGCTAATGCCGGGGACACGGGTTCAAGCCCTGGTCTGGGAGGATCCCACATGCCGCGGAGCAAATGGGCCCATGAGCCACAACTACTGAGCCTGCGCGTCTGGAGCCTGTGCTCCACAACAGGAGAGGCCACCATAGTAAGAGGCTCGCGCACTGCGATGAAGAGTGACCCCCGCTTGCCACAACTAGAGAAAGCCCTTGCACAGAAACGAAGACGCAACACAGCAAAAGTAAATAAATTAATAAACTCCTACCCCCAACATCTTCTTTAAAAAAAAAAAGTTGTCTAATTAGTTGCAGGCCCTTTCTCTACCAGGGTTGGACCATGAAGAAGAACAAAACTACAACTCCCAAGATCTGCATTTGAGTCCAATTCTTCCCCCTGAATCTACTACTTTTACTCAAATAAACCCTCTCCCCAGATCAGCTACCTATGCAGCAGCCTTGGTGCTGCCCTCCATCCACCCATTCCTGGTAGACAGGAGACTCTTCTAATGGTGAGTTTGGCTCCAGGACTCTGTAGAACTGGGCTGCAGTCTAAGATGCTTCCATCCCACTTTCTTTCCTTTCTTCTCTCCTTCACTGGTGGTCAGACTAACATCATAATCTGACAGTTCTCCCAGCCTCTCCCAGTTGCTTCCTTGTCTGTTCCCACAGGCATTTCTTTAATCCCTTCTTTGTACCTGCTTCTCATAACCCCCCAAATAAGACATCGTGTAACCTAGTGTTCTGGCTCATGTTTCTGGCCATTACCACTAACGCATTTCATCTGATTAGATCAGAAAACCAATTGGGATTGAGTTGTTTCTCATTTCAGGTTGAATAGAGGACAGGTATCTTATCTCCCTTCCCCTGCCTGTCATGTCTTTCCAAACGTTTGCTGGAAAATTCTATCTTCAAGCCCAGGGCTAACTTACCCACCACTCCACCCCAATCAAGACAAAAGGCCTGAAATATTTTAAGTCAAACAATGCCCTCATCTTGACACTGAATGTCAGGTGTCACTCTCCTTGATAGACTGCCTGGCTGTGAATGCTACTACCCAGGATTGTGCCCTCAACCCCAGATCCCTCCCCAAAGTCATTCTGATGACAAGACACTATGTAGAAATGCACTATGTCCCCCACTCCCAGGCTACATACACTTGGTCCTACTAGGTCATTTATGTGTTCCATTGTTGAGGCCTAAGCTTCTTGTTTAATCTTCATCCCAAATCACTTTTCCAATAATGTTTAGTTCCAATGTTTCCTCAAGAAGACTGATACTCATCATTTGTCTTTCCAGACCTCCCCCAAATCTACAGTCCAGCACCCAGCAAGGTGACGTCATCCTTCTACAGTCAGAGAGACCTTCCAGATATAACTGTCTGTGTAATTTTGAATAGTGCCTCTCTTCTCTACCTGTAGGGAGATCTTCTACTTGATCTTAGATTCAACTTTGGCCTAAGGAAACAGTGGTCATAGCTGTAACCTTGGATATTAATTTTCATTTATCATGCTGACATACATCCATCTGATAGGCTAATCTCTACCCTAAACCTGCCCAGTTCCAGGGAATAACACAAATGTTAGGTCCTTGCTCCCCCTTCTACCTACTTTAGCAATATCTCATGGACAAATTCCAATATATAAGAGAAAAATGGAGTAAAGAAGCCAATTTTCTCTCTCCAAGATCTTTCTCTCTAAAATAAATGGTGAATTGAATATCAGACAGAACTAAATACTTGAGACATAAACTCTAATAGTTCATGGCAGAAAATGAAAAGAAGATAAAGGCATACTAGGTACAGTATTTTCCTTCAAAAAACCCAAGACTGAAAAATTCATAGCAACAAGTCCAGAATAAGCAGTTTCAGATTTCCAGCTCAGTAAATGAATCACTAACTATTTCTTTAGTACTTGGTTAGTTGTATGTTTGAATGGTGTGAAGCCCTGGCAATATAAAACATGATGCTACCTCCAAGGCACTTACAATGTGCTTAGGGGGACAAGATCAACACTTGGGAAAAATTCTACAGCAATACAAGAAAGTTCAGTAGTGGCACACATTTGGTGTAAAACAGAACTTCAGAGAATAGGTAGCTTTCTGAAGGCAGGAGTGTTCTGAGAAGGCCCCATGGAGAAGAAAATTGAGGCTGAATGTTGATGAGGCCAGATTTGATACTGGAAGAGAGACAATCTCTGCAGAGAACAGAGTGTGGCTTCTAATCATTGAGAACTACAAAAACATGAGGACACTGTGATCTCAATTACACTCCTCAAGCTCAGAGCATCTGATTAGTGGTACCCAAGTTGCATAGGATGCTTAAGGCTGGTAGTGCCCAGTACAAAACATTCAGGTGCTGCTGTTAGAGGCAGTGAGAGGTTTTCCTAAGCACCAGTCTGTGTTCTAGAGTCAGCTGTCTCAAGACAGAGCTTGCAGATGCTGAGAGCCTGGCTAAATGACATCTCAGTAGTCACCTCCTTTGAAACTTTTCTTCCTCCAAATATCTGTAACTTAACCTTTTCATTTTACCTCCTCCCAGATAGACTGTGGGTAGAGATGCTTGAAATCCTTGCAACCCATGTTCACCCATCAGCCAGAGTGGCCACAGCCAGAGCACTTGCACCTGGGAAACTCTCTAGCCCATCGCATCCCACTGTTGCTCATCACATGCTCTGATTTGATATGAGTAGTCACCATGGCCAGGTGAATCCCAATAGCTATAGACAATGTCAAGAGCTCTGAATTATGACTTGGGGTCCTTTGGTCAAGTAGTCTTTATGACATATAAATAATATAAGTTAAATGTTTAAAAAGCCAATTCAGATGCAAGTTCAAATTGGGTATCAACACTTTATTATAGTCCTTAAATAATTGGAAAGCAGTATCCTACTAAACTGTGTTCTACCAAGAGTTAACCTTGCTAAGTAATACGTTACTTGAGTAGAGAAGAGAGTAAAGGGAAAGAAATGTCCCTGTAATTGATTATTTACCTATTCAGTGCTTTTCTTTCACCACAACTTAACAAAATAGGAATGGCACCCCCATTTTACAGATGAGGAAATAGGTGTTCACAAAGATAAAAGAATCTTCCCAAGTTCTATAGCTTGAATATAGCAGGGCCAGTTCACACCTCTGACATGATGATGCCACTGTGTTGAACTTTTGATTTTTAGTTGTCTGACAATGCACCATTTCATAACACGCCTATGCATGTTCAAAGCTTCCCCTCAGAGATCGTTAAGTGTTCCCAGGCAGCTGCCCTGAATGAAAGGCTTCCCAGAATGTGAACATTTTTCAGAAATGTATTAAATAGGAGCTTTGAGGCGTTACCCTCATATATATTTATGAGTAAAAAATCATGTAAGCCCAAATAGATCATGGGTCATTTTCCGTAAAAATGTAGGGGAAAATACATTGCAATATGATCACCCGGTTTTCCATCTTAGATACATTCCTGCAAAGCTGAGCATAAAGTGAAAAAGTATAGATTTTATATCAAGGCATCTTTCATATATGAGTTCAAAAAACCCTGACTAAAAGCAAAAAGTCATTCTTGTCTCTAAGATAAATCCAATCCATTAAGTTATAGGCTAGTTTACAAATCAATCAAATTCTAAATATCCATATCAAACTTTTGCACTGATGTTTTTATATCAGAATATAGTAACCTCAACTTTGGAACACAATAAGCACTAAATCACACCATACTCTCTCTTCTAGTGAAATATATATGGAGCTTTGCTCCTGAACGCTGTACTACTGACTCACTTTCGAGGAATTTTTTTTTTTTTGGTAGTTTTATCTCCCTCCAGGATTTGGAACCCAGTTATCCATCACCTGGAATAGTGCAACCACCTTCTGGTTGGTCTCTTTTGCAGAGGTATATCATAGGTATCTCCAACTTTCTTCCTATCCTAGTTCATTCTCCTTACTGCTACAAAGTCACTCCCTGTTCAAAATC
The DNA here is from genome assembly GCF_949987515.2 of Delphinus delphis. NCBI lineage: Eukaryota > Metazoa > Chordata > Mammalia > Artiodactyla > Delphinidae > Delphinus > Delphinus delphis. Next base: position 17,990,030 of record NC_082686.1, read on the forward strand.
CCCTGTCAGTTACTACCAGTTTTCAAAAGTCCAAGTTTCTTCACTTGACGCTGAAGCACCTTCCTGATATGATCCCAGTTTGGCTGCATTAAGCTTCTCCATTTCCCAGCTTGGCACCTACTTACGCACCTCCTTCCTTGGGTCATGTGTGTGCACTTCAGGATGCCTTTCCTTGTTTGCTTGCCTGTCCAAATCCAACTTCTGAATTTAAATCCAGCATTGGGTTTACTCCTCCAATGGAGCACATGTTGCATCAGATAATTGTAATTTATCTTGACATATCTTTTCACACCATGAGATCTCTAGTTTCTTGAAGTTGAAGACTGTGTATTATTTAGTCCTGGTGTTCTCAGCTTTTAGCACTAGTCTGAGATGTGGTAGGTATGAATAAAGGGCTATTGGGGGGATAAATTAATGAAGGGAGGTCATGAATTGGTAGTAATCCAGACATCCTTGTGACATATCCTTATGAAACAGCCAACTGATTTAGAGAGGTTGAGTTTATATTTTGGTACACCACAATTCAGCACATAACATTAGAAAAAAATAATGTATTCCTTTTCTATATTTTATTCCTCATTCACCATTCTTTATGATCTTATTTTTGAAGGACAGCATACATCTTTACTGAATAAATAATGAATGAATACCTTCCCATTTTATAATTCAGAAATTTCAGAGTTGAAGGTGAGGTGCTTATGAGGATAGTCAGAGCTAATAATATTTACAGAGAATTTACTATGGGCCTGGCACTGTGCTAGGTATTTCATGTGGATTATCTCATTTAAATCTTAGAGCATTTTACCCTAGATACTATTCTTGTTCTCATTCTACAGATCAAAAAAATGAAACAGACACAGGAACTAAACACAGGCAGTGTCATGTGAAATGCCCTTTCAAAACTATTGTCCTGCCTTGTTCTTTGATGGAGCAACACATTGAATGTAAACATTTCTGTTTTCTTTTCCTAGTTGCAGGGTTTGCCTCTGTAAATCCCTGTAGTTTCTGGATACACAGGTCAACTGTAAAGCTTGTACAATATGTAGTTTTCTACAACTAAAATTTCATTGGCAAGTTTCTATCCCACAGTCCCTTACGTCAAGCTCAGTTATTCCTATAGCAAACCTTTAATTTTGTTTCCCTTTATTTTTTCCCCAGTTTCTGTTGCTTTTATTCTCCCAGCCCCGGTTCTGAAAAAGAACCAAATTACATGACAGAAAGAAAGTCCTTTTTTCCTCTACAGAGAAAATAAATTGAGACATAGCTTACTTTGTAGGGGGGGGGGGGGCGGCGGGGACGGGGTGGTGGATATTTTCTAGGGCAATGTCAGGAACTCAGTTTAAAGTAATTTATTTATAACAGCAAATGAATGCTTTGCTACAGCTAGCTGAGTGAAATACCTCATTGGAGAAAGGAGAGATTGTTAAGTCCAAGAACATTAAGACAGCCTTAGCTGAGTGAAACATGATAGTTCTTTTAATCTATAATTAAAGTACTCTCCTGTCACAGCAAAACACTTGAGAAGGCTCTGGGACCCTTCCTTTAAGTGTACTTTATGAGCGTGATCTAAAAGGCATGCTTTAGATTTGTTGTGAAACAACAAATGTGTCAGTTGTGAAACACACTGACAAACAATTGAGTAATGCCTTTCAATGACTTGTTTCAAAAATTTACAGAAGCAGATATGAGGAAATCTGGGATAAACAATAAGATGGTTCACTGTTATGCAATTACATTTTCATAGGACTGTTCATTCCTGATTTGCTTAGCAAAGGAAAAGCTTTAACATACTTACCTTAAAAAGAATAATTTATAAGTCCCCATTTCACAGGTCAGGAGCATGAGACTGTGGGGAAAAAAAAAACACATGCAATTCTGCTTAGAATGGCAGTTTTCGAGTTGATATAATGTAACTCTAAATATCATAGGCAGTTGTTGCATGAGAAAGAACAAACTTGCCTCTATCTGATTCTACAAGGCTCTCTTTCTTTTTTTTTAAGATGTTTTTATTCTTATTTTTTTTAACATCTTTATTGGAGTATAATTGCTTTACAATGTTGTGCCAGTTTCTGCTGTACAATAAAGTGAATCAGCTATATGTATATGTATATCCCCCCATACCCCCTCCCTCTTGTGTCTCCCTCGCACCCTCCCTACCCCACCCCTCTAGGTGGTCACAAAGCACGGAGCTGATCTCCCTGTGTGATGCAGTCGCTTCCCACTAGCTATCTATATTACATTTGGTAGTGTATATATGTCAGTGGTACTCTCTCACTTCTCACCCCTACTTATATAAGCATAATTCCAATAGGAATATATGCCAAACTACTTAAGTGAATATTCTAAAATCTTATGAATCATTAAATTGTAGATGATTAAGCTATAGAAAGCTTTTAGTAAGAACTCAAGTGACTTCCAAGGATCATAAATAAAAGGGAAAAAAACATAAGGGAATTTCAATCACAAAGTGTTAAGGATAAATAAAGTTCTTTAAAAAAAAAAATTTTAGCTCTCTAGTTTCTAAAATATAACTTGAATTAACCCAAACTGATTTTGAGCTGACCCTCTAAATTTGGATATCTTATACAAGATCAGATGGTGTTTGATAGCATTTTTAGATCACTGGTTAGCTTTGAGGAAAGGATGGCTAGTTTGCATAGAGATATCATTAAGTTTATAAATTCTTTTTCACCCAAACGTATTAATTTATATGCTATAATAGTTTATCATGCTTAAGAAGCAATATTATAATATTAAGTAGGCCACAAACACAGAGTATTTTCTGTAAGCTTTCTCATTTTTTTTTTGAGATTTTAGAGTATTTTAATGTCCATTTCTTCAATGTGGGTGCCTTTTGAAATTATTAGGATTAACAACTTAAAAAGGGTAGAGCAACGGAAAGATGGAGAACGCAAACAATTGGTTCTCGTGGATTTAATTTCAGATTCTAGGCATGACGTGATTTTTCGAAACAACCACCAAAAAGTGCTTACCTCGAAAATCTAGAAATGCAAACGCGGACAGATCTTTGCAAACTACAAATCACTACAGCCCACATAATGGGGAAGCACGCGGCCCTTCGGCTCTCAATGTTAAGTGCAAATGTGCAGGTGTCTCCACAGCGCAGCCAGGGTAACAGCCATGAGCAGCCTCCACGCTCCGTGAGGGTTTCATAACTCATGCTCTGCACTTGTTTGCACTGGATGCAATTATGTGTGCTTGTTTATATATATTTATACATATATAATTTGATCTGACCTGAGGCCAAGAAGAAACTAGCAATTGCAACTCAAAGCAACTATTTACACACATTCAATTCTGAAGTATTGCTTCCTGCCCTAAGTTCACGGGAGGTATTGCCACTCTGAAGAACACCTCCACCGAACGGGAAGCGCTTGAACCCGATGCTCAGAAGCCCGTCTGTGCAAATGCCCACCGAGTCAGAGGCCCAGCGCTGCTGCTGCAGACACTCCGTGGTTCTGTGTTGAGGTATGCTTCCAAGCAGGGGCTGGGAAAGACCCGGGTCACTGGTGGCCCAAAAAGAACATCTGTACTGGTTGTTTAGGAAAGCTCGGGGTGTTTTTTAAAAGACAATTTAAACCGCCCATCAAAGGCTCCCATTTGCACAATGCTGAACCCCTCTCTCTCTCCCTGCGTCCGCAGCCCCTTGGCTTCCCAGGAATCACAGGAGGGGAAGGGGAGAAAAAAAAAGAGTTTGATAGGGAGGAAGCGTGTGCAGGGATGAACTCTGTGAAGCACGTTTTGAGCGGAACAGCAGGGACACGGGGAACAGCAGGAAGCACCCAGGCCCCTAGCCGCCGCCAAAGCTTTAAAGCCTGGAGCCAGCTGGCTGAGGGAGAGGCCCACACTCAACACACTTCTTAATACTGATGGAAGGAACCCCTGATGTGAGAAAGTACTGCTCATAACCCAACTCCCTGATATTTCTTGGAGTTTAGTACAAGGCATTTCTTTAAGATATGGACAAGACATTTCTTTAAATTATGTTTGTAATTATCTTACCTTGGTCGCTGTGGAAGGGAAACAAGCATTGCATTGATTAAATGTGTACTCTGTGAATTTGATAAGATAGCAAAAGTGGTGAGCTCATACTGGTCATAGGTCATCTCAAAAGTATATCATGGCTGAGTAATATTCCAGAGTATGTATGTGTGTATATATATATATATATATATCTCACATCTCAGCCATAAAAAAGAACGAAATAATGCCATTTTCAGCAACATGGATGGACCTAGGGATTATCATACTAAGTGAAGTATGCCAGACAAAGACAAATATAATACAATATCACTTATATGTGGAATCTTAAAAAATGATGCAAATGAGCTTCCTTGCAAAAAAGAAACAGACTCACAGACATAGAAAACAAACTTATGGTTACCAAAGGGGAAGGGGGTGAGGGATAAATTAGGAGCTCGGGATTAACATATATATACTACTATATATAAAATAGATAACTAATAAGGACCTACTGTATAACACAGGAAACTATACTCAATATTTTGTAATAACCTATAAGGGAAAAGAATCTGAAAAAGAAAATATATATTATAAAAGAATATATATTTTATATATATATATTATTAAACGTATATATATACACACATACATATATAGCTGAGTCACTTTGCTGTACAACTGAAACTAACACAACATTGTAAATCAACTATACTTCATTTTAAAAAAATACACATCGATTTGAAAAAAAACATTTCAATTGCTAGTTTTATTTTACTTTTATATTCAAGGTAAATCCTTTGAGAACACACACACACAATTTCTTATGGATATAAGGGACAATGAGAAAAAAAATCACTTTATGAAGACTAGTGAAGAGTACAACCTACTCCTCATTAAAGAGCTTAAAGTGTGCATGAAAAGGAGGTCTGATCCATTGACAGATGAAGGGATAAAGAAGACGTGGCACATATATACAATGGAATGTTACTCAGCCATAGAAAGAAACGAATCTGAGTTTTTTGTAGGGAGGTGGATGGACCTAGAGTCTGTCATACAGAGTGAAGTAAGTCAGAAAGAGAAAAACGAATACCATACCATATGCTAACACATATATATGGAATCTAAAAAAAAAAAAAAAAAAGGTCCTGAAGAACCTAGGGACAGGACAGGAATAAAGATGCAGTCGTAGAGAATGGACTTGAGGACACGGGGAGAGGGGAAGGGTAAGCTGGGACGAACTGAGAGAGTGGCATGGACATAGATACACTACCAAACGTAAAATAGATAGCTAGTGGGAAGCAGCCGCATAGCACAGGGAGATCAGCTCAGTGCTTTGTGACCACCTAGAGGGGTGGGATAGGGAGGGTGAGAGGGAGACACAAGAGGGAGGAGATATGGGGATATATGTATATGTATAGCTGATTCACTTTGTTATAAAGCAGAAACTAACACACCATTGTAAAGCAATGATACTCCAATAAAGATGTTAAAAAAAAAAAGAGGCCTGAGATATAACCACAGCATGGGCTCCACCAGTTTGCAGAACCATATTTTTCTGTCCAGATGATACCCTGAGACTTAATTCTATTCTTTAGATGGGGCATTTGGCAGAAACCCAATTCAACCTTGCCACAATCTTAAATGAGCTATTATTATCATATTTTACCAGTCACGTTCTCTTTGATGGAGACCCTACAAATTATGACAGTGTCCTGGAACGAAGATTGGCCAGTGTGAATATGGGGAGGATGGGCATTTGGCACCATTGATTCATACTTTGTTCACTTCAAAAGGTAAACCAACACTTTTTTCCATTTTTAAGGGTTTGTTTTTGAGGATTCAATTTTATGTGTCCATGTGCATGGGTTTGAAAGGACTGGGATAAACCTTTCCTAGCCAGTACTCATTACTTCACATATAGAAAAGCAACCTCACAGCAGGTGCAGATCTGTCCTAGAAGACTGAGGGCCACATGATTCCTTGACACTATGGGTAATGACTTTTGTCCTTTTATATTCTTAGGAAGCCATTCTATCTGGGTGGGTACTTGCATGTGGAGGGCTGCATGCTGAATTCACTGCTAAGGTGTGGTTAGTGTCGCAGGCTATGTCACGGGCCCACCACACCTAACTACCATGAAGAAGCAATTTAAATCAGTTTAAGAAATTGTACATGTCAAATCCCATTCCATGGCCACCTCAAGTCCACCATCTTGCCAGGATATTCACCTTACACATTACATTAAGTCCCCTACATACGAACCTTCAAGTTGCAAACTTTCAAAGATGAGAACGTGCATTCGCATGTCCAATCACGTAAGTTAGTTCATGTGTCTGGTGTACCTTATCATGTGTGTGCATTCTCTACAAGTGGTTGTGCTTCTGTGTACTTTACTGTACAGTACTGTATAGAGTACAGTAGTACAGTATCTTTATTTCAAGCCCAGGATGTCTGGAAATAAGCGTAAAAGCAGGAGTGATGTAGCTGATGCTACTGTACTTTTCAAGGTACTGTACTGTAAGATTTAAAATGTTTTCTTTTTTTGTGTTTGTTTTTTTATGTATTATTTGTGTGAAATGTATTATAAACCTACTGCAGTACAGTATTGTACAGCCGATTGTGTTAGTTGGGTACCTAGGCTAACTTTGTTGGACTTACAAACATATTGGACTTAAGAACGTGCTCTAGGAAGGGAACTCATTCGTATGCAGGGGACTTACTGTAGTGTATTAAGGCTTTTAGACATTTGGGAAAAGATGGTTAATGATCTTCCAATATCCGTTTCTCCTCCCTCATTGTAATTATAGAATCCCCTGTCACCACTGACCTTTTGTGAGCAGCATTCATCCCCGCTGCCCAATCCAGAAACTACAATTCCCAGCCTGCTTTGTATCTGGTTGTGGTCATGTGACTAATGGGATGTGAGGGGAAGTGATGTGTGCATCTTTTGAATTACTTCTCTAGAAAGGAAGCTGCTTCCCTTCTAGGGAGGAGGAAACACTAAGCAGCTAATCTAGACTCAGAGGTGAAATCCAATGCCTCCTATCTTCCCTGGATCTTCTGCCCAATATAAACAAAATATGAGAAAGGAATACATGCAAATCTTGTTTAAGCCATTGTAGTTTTGCCAGTTAGCCTGCACCTTAAATAATACATCAAGCTGTAAAGAAACCTGTTTAACTATTAATAACCTGGTGCAACCAAAATTTATGATGATAGAAGTAGAAGTCCTACTGAAAAACTAGTGCACCAACAACATGGTGATTTAAAGAATGGGGGGAAAGGTAACTAACTCATACCTTAGAATTTGTATATTTTCAAATATATGCTAAGGTTATCATCCAATTGTATTGTTTATTCTATCCAGATTTTTAAACAGGCATTTTGGGTTTTTTCGTTTCTTTTCCTTTACTTATTTTATTTAATACATGTAATATTATAAGTAATATATATGTTGGTTATAAAGTATAACAAGATCATGGAAAAAAAGAAATTTTTAAAATAAAATTCTCTCTTTACCTTAGGAAAAAAATATCATGAACACTTATGAGCATTTCATCCAAGCTAGTAACTAGAATCTTACTAATAACTTGCATCTTCGTATGTGTTTCTGATCATCTAATAGCTCTATCACCAGCTCAGAGGTGCTCAGGATTCGATATTTTAAGAAAAATAAAAAGTATGTTAATATCACTTGTAATCACACATAGATGTTAACCATGATTCAGACTTCGGGTTTAGTTCTGAAACTTTAAACATTCTAAGCCTGATTCTGTAAAACACTATATTAATTCCTCCCTCAAGATCTGCTGAATAGTTTATAATGCAATAGTGAAGATAAAAGGCCAGTGTTTAGAGCCTCACATATGGGCGTGGATTGGAAAAGAGAATCCGAAGGAAAGAGGAGTACAGATGGTGGAAAAGAGGTCAAGTCTTCCCAGCACAGCCAAGGAGAAGGCATGTGGAGTCAAACAACCAGGGCTTCGGCATGCATTCCTATCTGTGAATAAGAAGCTGAGATGTGGCTAAGGGGACTGATGAAGAATACTCTTCTGTAATCTTTGAATCGGTGATAATGTGATGTCTCTCAATACCTTGATGCATATAAAATGCATGTTTAGAACAGTGCCTGGCACATAGTCAGCATTATTTAAGTGTTGCTAAAACTGCTATACTTGGGAAGGACGTAGAAAAGCTACTCCACCATACAAGTTATTCCTTTGGATAAAGACCATGGGAATTCCCTGGCTGTCCATTGGTTAGGACTCCACACTTTCACTGCCCTGTCGAGGGCGCAGGTTCATTCCCTGCTCAGGGGACTAAGATCCTGCAAGCCTCGGTGTGAGGCCATAAATAAATAAATAAATAAATAAAAAGAGATAAGGACCGTGAACGTGTAAAGTGATCCCTTCATTGATTTACACTGAGACGTTGGGATTTAAGCCACTAGAATGTTCTTACATTACAGTAATTTACATTCTAGTGACATGATTTCAATAAACAGATCATTGTTACTTATGTTTATCTAGTTTGTTGATGTATCCCCAAGCCTTATCACTATGTTTGACACATCGTGGATGCTCAACAATATTTACTGAATAAATGTCTAAGAAATTAAAATTTTCCAAGGAATTTTCCTATTAAAAGCATCGAGGTTGCTCTCTGGCACTGGCATAGCAAATATTCCACTAGGCAGGAAGACAGCGATTCCTAAATAAATTCTTGTAATTCAGAAACTTTTGAATTTGACTTATGGTTCCAGAACCCAATTGCTGAATGGAATTATCTGAAGGAAATTTATAAATACAAATTCCTGGGCCTGACACAAGAGAATCTCAATCAGTAGATCTATACTTTTGGTTTTTTTGTTTGTTTTACTTAGTTGAGGTCAAATTTTACCTGCAATTTAATAACCTGCTCTATAGATTAAACCATAAGAGACTATAAAAATATCAATTTCACAAGAATACTTCTTCATGAATAAATGATACTCCATTGAGTGAATATGCCATAATTTACATTACTTTTTATTTTCATTGAACACTTAAGCTGCTTGCATTCTTTCTATCACTATTATATATTTAAAAATTAATTTGTATATTTAAAAGTGCATTTGTTGACAAGGGGTAGAGCTTTTTAAAACACATTTTGTTGGGGTTTTTATCCTGGTTTGCTTTTCCTGAGGTTTTTTTTCCAGGTTTATTAATGTCTATCTCCTCATTTGTAAACTATCAAAGCAACTTTCAAGATCTGGGCTAGATTTCTCCCCAGCACAACGAGATTGGAGGTATGTTCCAAGAGGAAAGAGACTAGTGTAACAAGTTATTTAAACCTCCATTTTATAGGGTAAATATCCTTTGGCTCCCCTATAAATATACCACCAAATCCTATTCTGGTTTTGTTTTCAAAATGTCTCAGATTTTTCTACTCTTTTCCAGAATACTGTGGTTACCAAATTTAGAATCGTAACCTTATACCTTGAGTACTGAGAAGAATAATTCCTTATAATAGTCTTGACTGGTGTCTAGACTTCAAACTTCTACCCTAAACAATACATTCTGCTACTAATGTAAAAGTTTCAAAAGGGCAAATTCACAACTCATTTAAATATAAAATGAAGAAGCATCAAAGTGAGGGAATTAATGACTGAGGAAACCAGTAAGATGTTAAAAGTCGTTCAAGGAAGAACAGACTATACACATATACATATATCTGTACATGTATTCATTTACGTATGTACCTGTATACATATATGTGTATGTGTATATATAAAATTAGGAATGCTAAAGTTGTTAGTAGATGCAATACTGGTTAATATTTTATAATATAATAAAATCTCATGTTTGGGCTCATCTTCTCTACAGAACATAAATCAATTTTATCAAAATTTATTTGCATCATCATCAGTTTTTTACAACCTAACTTCTGCCCCTACTGAGTTATAATACAGCTAGTCAATAGAAAAGCAATCAAAGGCACACATTCCTAAACAACTAGATAAACCCAGCATTTCACTGAAAAAACACTCAGTAATCACTTCTGCATCATCACTTATAATTCATCTTTATTGCTATTTCAGAATTTTTAATATAGTCTGTGTCATGCCCCTTCTCCACCGTCCAAATTAATCATTCCAGAATACATCCTCCACTCAATACAGGTCAATTTTTGCCATTTCCTGCACACTCCATAAGTTTCTTCCTGCTCTACCCAAACTTCCTTCCAAATAATTCAGCCAACCTGTGTAGTAGATACCTGGCACATAATAGTGAATGGATATACTTTCTACTCTCATGGAGTTTACAGTCTAAAACAACATTTCCTTTTTTTTCTATGAACTTAACTACTTTTTATCTTTCAGCACTTTGTAGAATTCTCTCTACTCCTGCAAGAAGCCTTCTCCAACTGCACCCACTGACACTCAGCACTTAAAATGGAACGTGCTGTGCGAGCTATGAATTCCTGATTGGTTTACAAAATTATTTAGGATGGGGACTCTGTTTTAACCTTTAATTTTGACTACCTTCTGCAACATCTACTACTTTTTGGTTTAAAACTGATAACTGTTACTTGAGAGGCAGGGACTGTATATAAAAACTCACTTCTCCAGTCTCCATGTCCAAGAGTTTCTGGAACAATTTTGCTATCAAACTTTCCTGATGTTGCTAGTTGAGATTATCCTAATTAATGATTCTAAAGCTTTGACTTCAGAGTGATAGCTGTCATGTAAATATAGATTAAAATGAGCATAAATATGCAGGTGCTAATCTATAAAAACATCTGTACTGTGAAGCAAACCACTTATAAAACATCAACAGAGGAAAATTTCTGGAGGAGGAGATAAGAGTGGTTACATTCCTAGTGTTTGTTACAGAGACTACTATTTCCTTAATTCCTTAGTTTATTAAGAGCTCCCACTACAGTGGAAATCTCATTCTCTTTTGCTAAGAATGAGTAGGTAAAAGTTATGCATGTCTATGAGGCTGTGCATTTCAAAAAGAAAGTAAGAGAAAGTATAGTTCCATAAGGTTAAAATATTAGCATAAAACAATTTCAAGTCCTTGGTTATATTATTATGAGTCTCTATTCAAAACAGTCACAGAAAAGTGCATCATGAATGGTTCAGATATTTCCAAATGGAAATAGAAGATCTGATCTGAATGCAAAATCAAAAGACCATCTACCATAGCGATTTTATGTGATACTTGTGTCATCTTGTTAACAATTCCTGAAAATGAACAGAGTGTAAGCTCTGGTAAGGAAACTATTTTTTAAATTAAAATCTCTTTCTGTGTTGTAAAAGTTTCATATGAGGTATGTGCATACCATATCTTTCCAGTGGAAGCACAATAAGTTTAGGTAGAGTCAAATTGCTTGCTTCTTCAGTTAAAGGTTGATGGTTAGAAATAAGATGACAATGAATTTGCACTTAGGACTGAATGAATTTGATAATCATCTAACAAATGCATTAGACTAAGGAAGAACTTCGTTTCCATCTGTCATTAGTCTCCTAATCAAATTGCCTAAACACCATAAAGGCTCACAGGCAAGATAGAAAAAACACTCAAAATGATTTTTTTTTTTAATTATCTCGTTTTCTTCCTGAGCTCTCTGCCAACCCCTCCTGGTCCTTATTATGAGAACTGAAAATAAATTCAGGCACAAACCAAACAAATAATAAAATTTGAAGTAATGAAAGTTAAAATTATTTCATTTACTTCTATTTTCTGTGAAATTACAGAAATTCACACTAGAAGCACTTTAATGCTACTTATGAAAATAAGACCAATATTTTAGAGTAAGTTTCTGAAAGTAAGATAAAATTATAGCTGCTAAAAACAATTCCTGAAACCAAAGACTTTATGACTGATCAACACAGGTGACCAAAACACTAGAAGATTTAACACCAAGAGTTAAAATTCAGAGGCTACTCATTTGCTGTAAGAGAGAAACAGCAAGAATCTGGATGGAAGAAACAGCATGGGCTTGGCAGAACATGTCATGCTAGAAAAATAATTAATATGATTTTAACAGAATTAATGTACAAAGTATTTGGGAACCAATACTAAGCTATTTTTATGGAACTTACTCCATATGGAGGAGCAATACTTTCAAATTTGATATTAAATCATTTGATTCCTGGCACCATTTCAATGGAAAAAATTACTTATGTAATTATTTAAAATTTAATGTTCACTATATATGTGGCAACCCGTAAGGCAAAAGCACGGGTATAAATTCCATCACAGTCAATGTTCTTTCCAATACTCACATACAATACAGATTAACAAGTTTTTGTACCCAATGATGTTCATGTATTTCATGAATGTTTATTTCTTTATATGGTACTTACCAGTTACAGCTAGACGAAAGTAAAGTATTTAAACTCCCTTCTACTTAATAGAATTCCAGAATTGGTAACCATGAAACAATATCTTCTTGAAAGCACGCAGATAAATCTGATGTTGGTGGTCCAAGACCAAACTTTAAGAAAAAGTGCTTTAGAGAATCATCACCTCATGGAAGCTAACATTAATATTTTTTAAAATTATTTTTTGGTGTGAACACAATGGCATTCATCTCTCAAGTATCTAAGGAAATGGAGGAAGAGCCATGACATAGCTAACCTAAAAAATTAGATAACATAAGTGTAGATAATCGACTCTCCAATACCTTATTCATATTCCTAATTTTGTCTAATGTAATTTTAGAGTGAAGTGATGTTTCTAGCCACATGCTAGGTAGGTTGTGAGAAAAGAGGGCCCAATGACATGTTGAATCATCGAAAAGAGATCAGATGATGGTTCTTCTCCATGAGAAGCTTTTGAAATGGGGTAGATTACTATAATACTGTACAATATGGGAGTTGGGATCTTATCCTCTTTTATGCCAATGTTGGATGATGCCATAGTGAGTGGAAATTTCCAATTAGGAGAAAGATTCAAAACGACAGTGGAGGAAAAAACAAATGATATTGTAATCAACTAAAACCTCAGCCAGCGATGATGCTCGATAAACTCTCCAAACACAAAAATGCAACAAAAAGCACAAAAATATAGCTTAGATGTGGGTGAGCAAAATGCTTGATGCACAGGAAAATGCCTCAGAAGAACCATTACTGCTCACATCCCCACATTTCTCCAACAATCATCAGAATTGTGAATTTTCAAAAAAACGGCTCCGAGCCGGAAGCTTTTGTTTGCAGTGGAAACGACTTACTCTTTAATTTTCAGACAAGTATTTTCTTCCACTTGAACTTCTTCTGGGCCCTAAATAGACATTGCTAATGTGCTTTAAAAAAAAAAAGTCAGAATTTTAAAGAAGTAGTGCATGAAGCTATAAGACCAGTTCATTAAATGCATCATTGGTATTGGTTTTTAATCTTAGCTCTCTTGTCCCCTCATTGGGCACACACCACTTTCATTAACTTTCAGGGAGTTGCATACATGCATTAAGGAAAAGAAAGTTCTTCAGAGTAATGAGGCCAGAAGTGTATGACAGCATCATCGCTTTTCCCCCTTGCTTTGTACTTACACACAATACCACTCTGGTACCTCCAAATAAGGCTTCTCAGCCTTAGTTTCTAAACATAGATATATCAAGACATTCTTTGTTGTTTCCTAACCATTGCCACTGTAATTTTACAGAAATGTGTATTTTCATAATGAGAGGAACGATTTAAATGATTTTCTTTAACATCTGCTAACTTCCATGACTGTGTATTTATTGAATTTGGTCTCTGAATTTGCTAGGAGCTATTCTAGAGCTAACAAAAGAAGGTCCCTGATGGATTTGAGCTTACAATTTAAAGAAACAAAGCAAATAATAAAATAAGCATAATACCTTGTGTTTGTATAGTGTTTATGATTAACAAATTGCTTTCCCATGCCTTATTTCAGTTAACACTTCAAACTACCTTACGGAAGAGCAATGTGACATGATTACCACAGTTTAAGTACGGACTACCTGAAAGGTATAGGTGTTTTTAAGTTACTCAGGGTCACAGAGTCAAGGCAGTAACAGCCCAGGCTATGTTCATCTTTGCTGACTGACACTAATGTTCAACTGCTCTTTCCAGGCACCAAGTTAATGTAACTTTCAATAGTTGCTGTACATTACCCCATAGGTGGAAAGATTGCACTGCTGTCCCTTTGAGAGGAGCAATAAATTCTTACACTATTTACATCGTTTTCCTGCAGTTGATGGGAGTTGACTTGGGACTTAGGTGGGAAAGAAACAGAGAAAAACAGAAAAACCTATTTTGAACATGACCTAAGGCCAAGCAGAATTAAAAAATGGGAAGGGGAAAAAGAAGGGAGAACAAAGCAAAGACTAGATTCCCTTGAAAGAACATGAAAGATCATAAGAAAGACAAAAATGTAAAGGGGATTCTGCATGAAATAAAGTCACATGAAATGGTTTAGAGAGAATGATGTTTACCATTTCTAAATGTTAAGACAGGGCACTTGGGGGTTCTCTTCAGAGGTGTGACTGAGACGTTAAAGTAAAAAGAAAAACCACGGTTCATAGTAAAATCTTAGCAAGCCCTTTTTATATCTGAACTGAATCCAAAATGGCTGGATGTGGAAATTGAGAAATACGACTTGGTTCTTGGGAAGAAAAAAGGGTGAATACTAGAACTATACCGAGAGAAAAGAGAAGCAAGATACAAAGGGAGCAGGAGAATCAATAAGGAATCAAAGATCTTAACCTTTTAAAGTCTGAGCACTGGGATAAACAGTGCCATTTATTCCATGAGTTAGGAAAATGGTGGAAACAAAGCAAGAAATTTAGTGTTTCCTGAAGTCCTATGACTCTGAAGATTAGGGTTTGAGATTGCTGAAGATAATCATGTTAATTAAATTAAGACACAGTCAAGGATAATACATTCCGGCTTATATGTTGATGCACTTCTGCCTTTTTTTTTTTTTTTTTTTTTTTTTACTAGTCAGTATGAACCGAAACACGATCAACTGCCTTCTGTTAATGAATGCATTCCATTTAGCTGATGTTTGGATAATTATTTTCTGAAATACCTTCAGATACTTAAAACAGAAACAGTGTCTAAGTTCTGAGGGGAATAATAGCTCATTTTTCAAAAACAGATGAGATGTTTGTCCATCTTTCTTCAGGTTTTATTTTTTCATTCAAGCTTATAATACAGGAGAAGAAATATTGAGATGAATTTCATATTTTCTTAATTACGTTGGTCTTCAGGTAAGGAGAAACCAATCAAGCACATGTGCTGATTAAACTTCGAAGCTTGGTTATGCTCAAGTGGCTGACTTTTAAGATTAGTGAAGCAAAATCCTAGCTCATTTTTCTTTCTATTTATTTAACTTAATTAAATGTGTGATTTTATATGATGCAAATAAAAGAGTTTTAAAACAGTTTATTTTTTGGCATAATTTGCTAAATCTTCTTTTTTTAAAAGATCTTTATTGGAATATAATTGCATTACAATGCTGTGTTAGTTTCTGCTTTATAACAATGTGAATCAGCTATACATATGCATATATCCCCATATCTCCTCCCTCTTGATCTTCCCTCCCACCCTCCCTATCCCACCCCTCTAGATGGTCACAAAGCACCAAGCTGATCTCCCTGTGCTATGCGGCTCCTTCCCACTAGCTATCTATTTTACATTTGGTAGTGTATATATGTCCATGCCACTCTCTCACTTCACCCAGCTTACCCTTCCCCCCTCCCCGTGCCCTCAAGTCCATTCTCTACATCTGCGTCTTTACTCCTTTCCTGCCCCTAGGTTCTTCAAAATCTTTTTTTTTTTAAGATTCCATATATATGTGTTAGCATACAGTATTTATTTTTCTCTTTCTGACTTACTTCACTCTGTATGACAGACTCTAGGTCCATCCACCTCACTACAAATAACTCAATATCATTTCTTTTTATGGCTGAGTAATATTCCATTGTATATATGTGGCACATCCTCTTTACCCATTCATCTGTCAATGGACACGTAGGTTGCTTCCATGTCCTGGCTACTGTAAATAGAGCTGCAATGAACATTGTGGTACGTGACTGTTTTTTAATTATGGTTTTCTCAGGGTATATGCCCAGTAGTGGGATTGCTGGGTCGTATGGTAATTCTATTTTTAGTTTTCTAAGGAACCTCCATACTATTCTCCATAGTGGCTGTATTAATTTACATTCCCACCAACAGTGCAAGAGGGTTGCCTTTTCTCCACACCCTCTCCACATTTATTGTTTGTAGATTTTTTGGTGATGGCCATTCTGACTGGTGTGAGACGATATCTCACTGTAGTTTTGATTTACATTTCTCTAATGATTAGTGATGTTGAACATCCTTTCTCATGATTGTTGGCAATCTGTATATATTCTTTGCAGAAATGTCTATTTAGGTCTTCTGCCCATTTCTGGATTGGGTTGTTTTTTTTTTTTTTTTTTTGATATTGAGCTGCATGAGCTGCTTATAAATTTTGGAGATTAATCCTTTGTCAG